>NC_056731.1:208970853-208980853 GCF_019279795.1 Protopterus annectens
GCCAGCACTACGCGTGTCTGTGATTCCGGTGCACTCTCATTATTATGTATATGGCGCTACTGCGCCGGATATTCCATGCACCGCCGGCGCAGGCCTTACGCCGAGCTTCATGAATCCCGGGGTAAGAGTATTTTCATTTATTTATCTATTTTTATCTGTGTAAGGGTTGTGGATTCTAATTGGTGTAACTGCTAGAAGTTTGTTAAATGTCATGTGATTTCATTTTTATTTAAATATGGTTTTGTTTGGTCATGCAATTATTCTGAAGAAGTCAAGTGACCGAGCTGACGAAAGCGCTTAATAAATCTTTTGAACTGAAGTTGGCGTGGACTGTTGCTTGTTGGTTCCATTTATTTCATCTAGTTCTGTCCTGGTTCCTAGTTTGCAGTGTTGTATAATGTTTGCAACTACAGTTGTCAATATTTGTTTTCCATGTCTATAAATGTATGTTTGCCTGTGTCATACATGACAAGTTAATAAAGATGTTTTTTGTTTATTAAAAAAAAAAAGCCATGAGGAAGTTTTTGCAAAGCTTTGCCCATTACTCTTCGATGTACAAAGCTACATGAGTTCCTCTTTATAAGACTATGAATCATGATTATGTTTACCTTCCAAACATTTTTTATTAGCATCTGATTTTACTACATCACTATATCTGCAGGTTAGATGCAGCCATTTGCATATCTTGTGTCTTGTACATTTGAGATCAGTGCACTGTGGCTCAGCATGGGACTGTTAATCACTACTGGCCTGTGTCAAGCTGCATGTGATCAATCCTGTTGTAACTGTGCACTGAGTACAATGCAATTTGTTTAAAAATGACAGCTTTTGTATATACAGAAATCATACACTGCATTGTCACAAAAGTACTTGGATTGCATTGTACAACAGAATGTATCAGCTTGTGTCTTTATTGTCATAAACAACCCTTCCTTAATAAAAATATGGCTGCACATTTGAGAAATTGCCAGAAATAAAAGAAATGGCCCATTTCTTATAAGAGCAGAGCACTGCTGTACTGCTATGTGGTCAGAGTTAGTTAGCAAGACAGATCTAACTAAAAAGAAATATGTGTTTCAGATGGAAAATCAGTGGCCCATCACTAGGCTTGACTGAGGTGATGGAAGGCAGTGGGGGAGTAGTGGGGTAGCTGAGGGAAGAAGAAGCAGCTGCATGAAGAAGGAAGCACCAGACAGTTGAATAATGTGGGTGCAAGAGGTCCGTTGACTGGGTATATACCCACTGCAGATATGGACTGCTGGGAGAAGGGAATATGCACTAAAAGGGATGCACATTTTGAAATCAGTGGGTGAGACACATTGATCTGCTAGGGTGCAGAAAAATGTTTGCGAGACATCCCCATGTTATCTTCAGGGTCAATCTTATAGTGGATTTAAAAAAAAAAGAAGATATAAGAGAAAGACAGAGAAGAAAGCAGAAGGGCAAAAAGCAGTTGCAAGTAAGGGGCAAGTGATAGCATACATCTCAACGGTACCCAAGTATAGGAACCAATCCTCATTTTAAGTGTACAAAAAGGCCATGTTCCTCATCTTTCCACAGCAAGAGATCTGTTGCACAGTTGGTGCTAGAAATTTCTTTTAAATGATCTCCAGGTTATATAATACAGTATCATATAATTCAAAGAACTGTACAAGTACGAACCCACACATTTAACCATCCTATGAGTTTCCTAGTTGAAGTTGTCAGAGAACATCGCAGTTTGCTTATTAGTTTCACATTATGAGATGTAGCCTTCCACATTTTGGCAATGGAACATGAGCTATGAGTGACTGCCATCCCATGTATGAATGTTTATTTTCAGGCAGGGAATAAAATGTAAAAATAAATAAATATACAGAGAGAGAAGGGAAAGGGATGTGGATAGGAAGGGGTATGGTGGCAATTCATTCAGGTAACTGTAGAAGGAGGTATTGATATAAGGAGTTGCTTACTGTATGTTTGTAATCTTTGAGTGGTGGCATATCTAGTTTCATAGGCATTTCATATGGCCACTGATCTGTGAGGATCTTAAGAAGCCTAACCTTACATTTACATGGTAGTTTTTAGTACTTATATTTTACGCACAAATAACTCAGAATGGTCCGAAAAAGAGTATGTCTGGACATTTACATGATTTTAATATCCATGTGGGACAGGGGGTGCCAAACCAAGGATGAATTTGTGATTATTCAGCAGCACATCCACATTACATTTGACTAGAGTAAGAGAAATACTTTGATTTTTGTGGAGTGGAAGACAGTTCAATAGAAGGGGTATTCTCTGATATACATACCTATCCCTACAAAATGTTCCATTTATTTTGCAAATGAGAATAAGATCTCTTAAGTGGGTATTTATGATACCATCAGACTTGTGAATGTGTAATTGGTCTGCCAGAAGAGTCTTTTAAAGTTCTAGAAGTGTGGCAAGAGTCTGTTTTCACTAGCCTGTATGTTACTGAGAAGATAGACGTGGCTTTGAGACAGTCTACATAGTTTTTATGATTTTAGGCCTTTTTTATGATTGAGGGAGATAGGAGTTTGAATTGTTTGGTAAGAATCAGCATGCTGCATTATGGCAGTAGGTTCAACCTGCAATGCTAACATTTAACTTTTTTTTTTTAAAATAAAGGACTCTTCGGGCTGGCATGGGGTACTCAGGTGGCTTAGGCCTGCAGGGTGAAGAGGTTTGTATTAATAATAAAAATAAATAATAAATAATAAATAATAATATTGCATAAAGAAAAAAAGCCTAATGGAAGTAGACATAATGTCTGCAGCTGGTTTTATTGTTTATGTTCATAGGTGCAGTACTAGCATAAGGGGTGACGATCTCAAATACTAGCAACTTATATTATAGTACTAGATTAGTCCATGGTACAGTCTGGGGGGCTTGTGTGCCCAATAAGAGGGACACAAGATGTAGGCAGTTTAGATCTTCTTAACTCTTGGTAAGATGGCTGCACACTAGGCAGTTGTTATATGTAGCAGAACACATTAATATGTTCAATTTGACAGAAAATCTAACCCACGAAAATTCTGGGCCACCATTAACAAAATTCTCCATCCTGGAAACCCTTCCACTACCTCCCCCTTCCTAAATAATACCCCACTAGAAACTGTCACCCTTCTCAACAATTACTTCATTGATACTTTCCAAAAACTTACACCAGCCACAACTCTAAACCCTCTCCTACCTCTTCTAACCCACACAACAAAAATCTTTTCTCCCTTAAACCTGTCTCCACTGCTTATATCAAATTACTCCTGCTCAAGCTGAAACCCTGCTCTCCCTCTCCAGATAACCTTCCTCCTTTTTTCCTCAAACTAGCCCCTGAATCCATAGCCTACCCTGTATCAATGCTAATCAATAGATCCATTCAAGAAGCCACAGTCCCAGACATTTTGAAATCTGTCTACACTATCCCTTTGCATAAAGGCAGAAATTCTTCTGACCCATCTAATTACAGACCCATAGCCATACTTTCCCCTCTCTGAGAAATACTTGAAAAATACATTCATACTCAGCTGATACATTTTCTTCTCAGGAAAACCTACTTACTCTCACTCATCATGGCTTCAGGCCAGACCACAGTACTGCCACTGCACTGCGATCTTTTACGCACACTGTAGCGAAGGCCAGAGATAATAATCAACTTGTACCCTGTCTTTTCCTTGACCAGTCCAAAGTCTTTGATACTGTTTCTCACTCTATACTTCTATCAGAACGATCTGATCTCAATCTCCCTGGTCCCTCTCTCAGCTCATTCACTAGTTACCTCTCCAATAGACAACAATCAGTCAGATGACTCACTTCCTGCTCCTCCTTCCTAGCCATTATATCTGGTGTCCCTCACGTTTCCATCCTAGGCCCCCTTCTGTTCAATATTTTCAGCAATGACCTTCATACCTCTTGCAAACAATCCTCCCTTATTCGATATGCCAATGATTCTACACTTATCTCCATTTCCAACAATATCTCTGATCTTCATGCTAACACTCAAGACTCTTTTCGCTCCATCGAAAAGTGGCTCTCTGATAATCATCTCATTTTAAACCCCCCCAAAAAACTAAACTCATGCTATTTCTTCCTTGTCCTCTCTCTCACCATAAATCAACCTTTGTCATCACATCCTTTGACAAGACCACCATTAAACCTGAATTCCACACTAAGCCCTTAGGTACCATTATAGACGATGAACTAAAATTTAACTTGCATATCCAGTAAAGTATAAAAAAAAAACACCAAAAACTAGGTCTACTATACAGAAATAAAAAAAAATGTCTTACCTCAGATGCCAGACTCTCCCTGACTCAGGCAGTCCTCCTTCTCTTCCTTCTCTGTGCTGTCCCAGTCCTAAATAACATGCAATCTACAGTTCTGTCTAAACTCCAACAAACATACCACAAAATAGCTAGATTTGCTACTAACTCTACTCACATCTCTCACCACTGCCTTGCACTCAACTCACTTCAATGGCTAGAAATCTCCCAACAACTCCTACTGTCACAATTTCAAATCACACATTCAATATTAAACAAACCTACTTCCTGGCCTTCTCTTGCCTTCTTTGTATTCTATTACATCACCAATCGTCCTCTCTTTACATCTGATCAACAGCTCCTTGACATCTATAAACCTAACAAAAACATTGGAAAACTACTACTATATCTTTATATATGCATTTGTATTTAATATATGTTTCACCCAGATTTATATGTCTTAGATTGTTGCATTTTTTCAGTATTATTTTTTAATAATGTTGTTGTAGTTTTAGTTAAATATATTTCTATATATGAATATGTATATATATATATATATATATATATATATATATATATATATATATATATATATATATATATATATATGTTTTTATATATATAAAGGGATCTAATGTATATATACTTTAATGATATTGAGTTTTACTTCAGTTTTAGCAAAAAATTTTAGTAAATTGATTAATTGATTAATTAATTGAATGAGTGATTTAAGAAATGAAGTTAATTTGTTTGACTAAGATATATAAAGCACTTGTATAGAGCTATATTTTTAAAAAACCTGAAGAAGCGTACTTGGATGTATGTGACGCTTGTTCCTACAATAAATTAAGTTTATTTTTCATCGTGGAGGTCTCCATTCGTTTTGTTCTGTGGACCTTTCTAAACATACTGGAAAATATTAAGATACAACCAAACACCCTAATACTGGGTGATTTCAACTACCCTGCCATTAATTGGGAAAACTACTCGGGTACCAACTCCTTTTCCCAACGGTTCTTGGAATTCATAAATTCCAATGCCCTGGATCAACTAATCCATTGTCCCACCAGGGGCTCCAGTATCCTAGACCTGGTCATTACCAACTTGGGAGATAGATGCTCCACACCAGTGGTCACCCCCTCATTTGTCAGGTCTGACCATAAGCAAATCACCCTTGACATCCTCATCCCACCCCCACCCCCCAGTAAGGAAACCTCCTTAAAAAAACCTCTCCAAAGCCAACTTCATGCTACTGAAGTCAGAAGTGACAAACTTCATAACACCCACACAGACGGGATCTGGAAGTTTGACTGCAGAATCCTACACTAAGGCACTGTATGAGCACATCCACTCGTGCATGAATCGTGCCATCCCAAATAGAACCAAGATGCTCTTCTCCAAAAAAAAGGAAGCTAATCTGGTGGTCCCCTGAAATAAACAAACTATACACCAGAAGGAAGAAACTGTTGCAGAAAAGAGGAAAATCCCAGAATGCAAAAAACTCCCTCACCAGCCTCAGTAAGAAGCTGAGATCCCTCATAAAATCCTCAAAAGCTAGTTACAAAAATAAAATTGCCAAAGATTCCAAAGACAACCACAAGGCATTCTATAGTTATGCCAAGAATCTAAGTGGCAATGCTCAGATCTGCTCTGAGCTACAACAGAATGGCATTAAATATACTGATCCCAAGGATATTACCAATATCCTGGCAGATTGATTTAGTGCCAACTTTACCCCACTCTCACCCCCTAAAGGGCCCATCTCAATACCAAAAGATTGCCAAATTCCGATAATCATGGCCACATAGGTAAAAAATGCACTCTCCAAAGCTAAGAATACAGCATCCATGGGACCAGATGACATCCCAGGCTGTGTACTACATGAACTACAAAATGAACTGGAACCTCACCTAAGTGTCATGTTTAATCATAGCCTCACCTCAGGCTTTGTGCCCACAGAGTGGCGCACAGCTACAGTTATCCTGCTCCATAAGGGAGGATCCGCCTTGGATCCCAGGAACTACCGTTCCATCAGTCTGACAAGCCTGATCTGCAAGGGCATGGAACGCATTATCATGGAACTTATAAACAAAGACATTGGCAACCTTCAAACACTGGAGCCCACCCAGTTTGGGTTTGTGAAGGGCCGATCTTGCCTCCTGAATCTGATTGACTTCTTCGAATCAGTGTCCAGAGCTGTGGATGAGGGTAAGATGGTCCACACAGCCTATCTGGACCTCGCTAAGGCTTTCAACACCATCCCCCACTCTGGAATCATAGATAAACTTACTAAGCTGGGCATAAATCCCTATGTCACTCGATGGGTTACCAACTGGCTTACTGACAGAATCCAGACTGTAAAAGTAGCCGACTCCAAATCCAGCTCCAGACAAGTGACAAGTGGAGTAACTCAGGGTTCAGTCCTGGGACCTCTCCTGTTTGGCATCTACTTCTCTGAAGTACAGGCCAACACTAAGGGACTCTGGCTAACAAAGTTTGCAGATGACAGCAAACTGGGAGCCATTATTGAATCCCCAAATGATGGGGATTTTCTACAAAAGGGCCTTACAGAAACAGATGCCTGGTGCCAGAGCCATGGGCCCAAGCTTAATGCCAAGAAATGTATAGTTATCTCCTTTGAAAAAAAACATGTACCCATGAATTACCACATAGGTGGCAGGACACTAAACATCGAAAGTGTGATGAGAGACTTAGGGACACAGGTGGACAGTGGTTTAACTTTCGATAACCACATCACCACAACAGTCAGGAAATCCTTCTATGTGGCACACCTCATCACTAAGGGCTTTTCATCCAGAAAAAAAGAGGTCATTGCCCCACTGTACTCATCCTCATTAGACCCATTATAGAGTATAATGCCCCATTTGCTATGTACCTCACAAGACATCTGCAACAGCTGGAAAGGCCACAGAAATACCTCAATAAAAGAATCACAGGCCTAAAGCAGATGCCATATGCTGACCATCTAAAAAAACTCCAGCTATACTCTGTGGCATATCGTCTACTCAGAGGCAATCTCTGTTTAACATACAAGGCCATGTCAAACCCTGAGCTGTTGGACATGCTCCGCTTAAAGAAATCCCAATCCCTCAGAGCCACACGCTCCAGGGATCTAAACCTTGTCATCACAATGAACAAAACATGCTGGAGGGATATGTTCCTGACCCAGAGACTCCCCATACTCTGGAATAGACTGCCCAGACATGTCAAGCAGAGCGCCTCATTGGCCTTCTTCAAAAGGAACCTTGATGACTGGATGGGAGATAGGAAATTCACCCCGGGCATCATGTCTGTTGTCCTCACCCCTATTTATGGAGTTTGAGAGTCCAAAATCATCTGTAAAATTTGTTGAAATGCACAGCTGTTGCTGTACAAGAAATGGATAGCTATGGTTCTTTCCTTCCCCATCCTGCACATCCCTACCTGCTTTACGTTATGTTTTTTCCCCTGCTTATCCCCATTTCACCACTTTACTATCACCCCCTTTTTCTTTTCTTTCTATTTTGTTAATGCAGGTTTGCACAGAGCTAAGTGAAGTGCTGCAGCATGTAGCACCATGCCACTTCTCTTAGCTCAGCTAAATGTGCTTATATGTGCTTTAATGAGCTTTAATAATTTTATGTGTTTATTACAGTATTAGTCACAGGTAGAAAATAAAAACCTCTGCCAAGTCTCAAACCAGGTCCCATCTAAATTATAGCACACTGCATTAATCTGTCAAGCTACACAGGTCTTGGGTTAAACTGGTGTTTCCAGCAAAACATACTGATTGCTACCTATAGTCATTAAGCATGTAACTGAAACACAAAACTAATGAGAAAAATAGGAGTGTACCTTGGACTCTGGTGTAATAATACACCAGTGAACAACCACAAACATAATAATGGATGTGAGACTTGTGATAGTAGGTATATGTGCCCTTTTATCAGGAACTTGTGGAAAGACACCTGCTAAGGCAGCAATGGATAAGTACATGTACAACTGGGACCCTGGTGTAGAAATACAACCATATAAAACCATGCACATACCCGTTGATGTAGAAATGTTTCACATAGCCTGTACATGTGCACATATATCTTGCAAATAAATGTACATCTGCAGTGACTCAGTAGCTCAGTGTTTTAAATGCCTTGCTTAAAGTCCATTTTGCCACACACAGTCCTAAGTTCAAATCCAGTTTTGTGTTGCAGTTCAATTGCATTATTGTAAGACAAGTAATGACTGAGTCATGCATTCATAATCCACACAAGTTACTGCTAATTTATGAACTGCTACTCAGTTTTGAAAGTCAAAGGCCTGCAGGTTGGGACACACTGCACATATCTGTGTAGCCTAACTATAAGTTGCCTACTGCTCTGGTATTGGCACTGTTGAATAACAGACATTACTTACTTGCATGCCTCAATTAGATTATAAAGGGTACAATTACCCTAGCTCTGCCATAATTACAGGGCTGACACAGCTACCACACATACACATACAGCTTGCTATCCTCCAAAGTGCTTACACTTTCTCCATGTGTTCTAGCCTGCAGCAGCAGCTGCAGCCTGTAGCATACACAGCTGTATGTAAAGGTAGCTGCTACAGAACTGCAATGCCCCAACCCTCTAGAACAATGAATCCTGACACAGCCATACTTAATGTCGGGGCAAAGGCCCCAGAGTTAGGGGCATGGTTTACAGTGTGCTCTTACATAGTCAGATGACAGAATAACAGCTATTGCATTGGCATGCATATTATGATGGGTATGACATCTGACAGTCAAATGTGTCTTTCATTACTGTCATCAACCCACAATGATTTGCCAGTGATATGACAGATGACCACAATGTCATGGGACACTGACCACACATATTAGGCAAAACTGTGGAGATACTGTTTAAATCTCTACAGTTGACAGTTATGATACTTACCCTCTGTGATGATGTAGTCTCCACACCTCAGCACTGTCTGTCTGAACAGCTAAGGAAGGGGCCCAGGTCTACATGAAGGCCTTATACATTGGCTTTGGTGGCATGTCATTGGCTAATGATAAGTGCAGTGCAGCTGTTTTTGTTGCAATTAGCAAATCAGAGCCAGACATATGTATGCTTAAGGTTATGGATGCAGCACAGTCTGACATCTGTGACTGCCTCCACTGCACTGGGGACACCCTGGATGGTTCACTGATGCAATGCACAGATGGTGAGCTGAGACAGTGTCTGCCTTGGACCACACATTGTCTGAGGTAGGTGGAACATCTGGTTGGAGCTGGGCATCAGACTCATGGATGTAGATCTGCAACACCATCTGCTGATAGTCCATGTGGTTGTGCACAGTCAAACTCCTGTAATGGCAGTACCTCCAGCACTACAGAGAGAAATGTGTTGTCCACACCACAATGTGGCAGGCCATGGGCATGGGGTTCTGGGTAGTCCCATGGAGGACACAGCCCCAGCAGAGAGCAGTAACTGTCAGGTACTAGCACCACATCTGACCTTGGGAATGGTGGTGCCAGTGCTACTCCTGGCAGAACCAGTTCCCGTGTTCTTGGCTGGAGACAGTGAACTGCCCACTATGCCATGTACGGTCCACAGCTGTTGAACATACACATGTGTAGGGCTAGCACTGTGCTGGGCTATGTACACACACACACTCAATCACCCCTGTCACATGCAGGTCACCTACAGATACATGCAGCATCTCTCCATGGCCCATTTAACCCATATCCCTCCTGA
>NC_056731.1:208983353-209213353 GCF_019279795.1 Protopterus annectens
ATAGGTCTAGACATAGAAGGAAAAGAGTGTGTTCAGGGTCAGGGTAACCTACCAGGAACTACATGAGCTGGATATTGTAGAGCACTACAGGGTGAACAGGGACATACTACAAGAACTCACTTAGCTCTGCTGACCTCAACTCAGACCCAGAGCCAACAGAGGGGAACCCATACCAGTGGAAACAAAGGTATGTGTAGCTCTTAGGATACTAGCTATGGGTACATTCCAAAGACCAACTGGGGCCATAATGAAGGTCTCACGGGCATCAGCATTCAGGGTACTCCACCAGTTCCTGGATGTCATGCTAGCACATGCCAGAGAGCACATTTATTTCCCCCTCACTCCTGAGGCTAGGACCAGCAGTATGTGACTCTTCTACCATGTAGCACACTACCCTAAGGTACTGTGTGCCATAGACTACACTCATGTACACATCAAGGCAAGACTTGGTGAAGAGGGTAGAATCTACGTCAACCACAAAGGGTACCGCTCCATCAACTGCCATGTCATGTGCAATTCCCAGGGCATTATCATGAATGTGTGTGGTGGCAGCCCTGGCAGTTATCACAACTCCCATATCTGGCAAGCAACACAGCTGTACCAGATGTTTGCTAGGGAGGACATCCCACACAGTCATTTACTTGGGGATGCAGGCTATGCACTGGAACTCTGGATGATGACACCCATCAGAAATGCACACACACCCACCAAAGAATGCCATAATGAGTTACAAGCACAAACCAGGAACATCATGCAGCATGTGTTTGGGCTGTTGAAGTCATGGTTCTGGTGCCTCACTATTATCTGGTCTAGCCACATGTGCAAAGATGTTCACAGGATGTGCCATGCTACACATAATGATCCTGTGGAAACAGCTGCAGCAGGATCAGCAAAGGGAAGGGATAAACAGCCACTCACCAGTGCTTAGGTCACCACAGCTGCATCCACAGGAGGACTTGGAGTAGAAACCCCCTGAGGCTGTCTCTATAGGCAGATGTAGGAATGCCCAATATGCCCTGGACTTGGCCAAGAGACAATGCATAGCACATGCACTGACATCCTAGGGGCCTAGATATTGACACCTTACTCTGACTCACATACATATTAGCAAAAATGATGCCAGTAAGCCCACACAACCTGTACCTCACCATGTATTGGCTGAGGACTGCATGCATCAGACAAAGTCAGCCCAAACTACAGGTCTTTCAACTGTTGCATTCGCAAGGTAAGTCACTCTCCTGTACACCACTTGTAAGGGTTGCAACAATATGGTAGCATATGTATAGACCTGTCGCATGTATGCAAGGGAATATAGTGGGCACTATATATATAGTGTGCTACTGAGCTACTTGCAGAGTTCTAGTGGACTACTAGGCTACTTGTACAGATTTAACAGCCACTTGGGACAACAGGTACTCTGTTCACTAGTATGTACCTCATAATATCCACTAGGCCACATGGCTGGAAACTCCATTACATTATTCCAGGGAGATGCCAAACAGTGCGGTCACAGGACAGTCGCATCACTGTCTATGCCAGCAGAGCATAGGCTGGTCATCCCCCACCCCAAACACATCAGTGTTCCCATACAACTGCTGTAACAGTAAGTCTGCAATGATATACCAGAAGACCATACAATTCCACTATCTTGCTGACAGTGTGAGGATTGAAACCTCTCTGTCTATTGGCTACTATGGCTCACTGGGCCAGGGACAGTACCATGTGTGATGGTGCTGATGGCTCAAATCTGGCAGTATCCAACATCTTTTGTATGTGAGGTACTCATACGGTGGTAGTCCCACAGACTGTCATAACCCCTCAATCTGTTACTGCAAGAAAGCTAGACAAAGCCAGAGTGAATGAGGGAACAAAGGGCCACACCTACAGACAGAGATTATACACACTCTGAGCCCCCTAGCAGGTGGCTAGTATAACAGCAGGCTACAACATGTCAGATTAGCTGCAGGCTGTAAAAGCCTTCACTTAACTCATTACAGCCGAGTGACATCTGCAGACATTTCTGCAGTTACCTCTTACTGCGCCTCTAGGCTTCATATATTGCCTGTTCATATTTGCATTGATAATTCCAAAACCATGCTTCATACAAGGTATCAGAATATTTTATCTTGAAGCATACATGATGGCAAACACAACTATAGTGATATATGACCTCTGTCAATTATTATTTGGTATAAGTGTAAGGTGATAACTTCATTTTTTAAAGACTGAAGCCACTCCCACTATGAGTTAAAGGTACACATTTAAAAGAGCTCTACTGGAGAGAATGAGTTAAATGTGTCAGTAGGTACAACATTTCAGTGACCGATGTTTACAGTATAGCACAAGAAAACCACAAATGTATGAGGAACAGTGCAGACATATGGGACGAAATGCTGGACATTCTGCAAAAATGTGTACAGGGAGAGGTATGCAGACTGTCAGCCTGTGTGTGATGTTTCACCGTGTAGTACCCCAGTCACATCATACCTCTCAATCTGTTAGATCAGGAAATCTAACCAAATAAAATGAATAAAAGTGGGACCAAGTCCCACAAATTGAGACAGGTTTTAAATATTTACTCCTATAAATGTATAATATCGATAGATTAACAGGTCCTGCATTAGCATGACTCTCCTGATGTGCATGGACTCTGAAACTCAAATGTCTGTCATTATTAATTTACTTCAGTCTTAACTGATTTGCCACTTATTTGCCAGAAAACCTCAATGTTATGTGAAGCGGGACAAAAATATGAGGCAAAAGTCTGGACAGTCTGTGAAACTCTGTACAGTTCTGACATATCATTCCCATATTAAGCTCAGCAAACAGCCGGAGAATGCCTTGGACAATATCAGTGAACTTCAGTACTGTGGTAACAGGTGCAGCAGCCAATGGCCTGCAGCACGTGATAATCCTGGACTAGAGTACAGGTAACTCGGCCTGTAATCACCTTGTAAGTACTGGCAATTACACTGGGCATATTTCTACCCTAAGCTAACTTGAGTCCAAGTCTGTTGTCTCGATTGCCCAAAGACCTGCTATGTGGAAATTTATCTGTACATGCATACAGATACATATACATATATGTTTCTCCCTATTCCGTCACGCTTGATTAGTGTCTCTATCAGTATATGGCACATATATATGTGATACCAAGCTGTATATATAGCTAAATAAAGTATAATGATACATAGACTCTACATGTATGTCTACATAACACATTTAAATTACTTACACACAACTACATTTAACGAGACACCCCTGTTATACACATTTATATAGATATGGGTGGGGATGTACAAATGTCTTCACATACCCCAGAATGCTGGGGTTATCTGCACATACACATCACAACTGCTGTCCAATGGTACCAGACCAAGGCCACAATAGTACATAATCCACTCACTCACAGACCCCTGTGCCTGCAGACTGTCACCCTGTAGACAGACATAGGTACACAGGTGGTATAATGTACAATGTGTGCAATGCATGCCTTGGACAGACCATATTGCCCCTGGCCACATGCCCACCTATCAAAATGCAAACAGCCACATATGGCCAAACTGGTAAGTGTACACTCATAGCAGGAATATTACCAAGTATCCCTCCCCTAGGCTACTAGACCCAATAACAGTACCAAGCAGTATCACTCTGCAGGTTATGCATGCTGTCTAACACAAGGCCACTTTGCATATTCCACATTACTTTGCCTGCATTAACAAACAGACATAATCTGTGGTGCATGCTATAGGTACTGTGAACTGTAGTGTGTAATAATAGATAGGTAGGAGTTCTAATCTCACATTATCCAACAGTGTGTGTGTGTGTGTGTGTGTGTGTGTGTGTGTGTGTGTGTGTGTGTGTGTGTGTGTGTGTATGTGTGTGTGTTTGTATCAATATATCTCCTCACAGCACTATGGGAATGCCCATATGGGCTGTCTCCATACAATGGTGTGTATTTTATGGCCTTGTGACTGGCTGCTGCCCTCCAGATTCTCTCCTCTACAAGGCCCATAGATGTTATCCACCTTAAGAGTGCTGACTGACAATCTAACAACAGATAAACTTCATTCCACATGTGATAAGTGCTGCAAGCTATAGTGTGTACGACTGGATAGGTAGGAGTTCTAATCTCACATCATCCAACTGTGTTTGTGTGTGTGTGTGTGTGTGCGTGTGTGTGTGCATGTGTGCGTATGTGTGTGTGTGTGTGTGTGTGTGTGTGTTTGTGTGTGTGTAAATATATCCCCCTGCAGCAATTCAGACAAGCCCATATGGACTATCTCTGTGCAATGGTTATGCATTTTATGCCCAGTGACTAGCTGATGGCCCAAACACTGACCTCCTTTACAAGGCCTGCTGATGTTATCCACCTTAAGAGCACTGGCTGACAGTGTAATACTAGATCAGCAACATGGCACATGTGATAAATACTGCCAGCTGTAGTGTGGACTACTAGTTAGGCAGGGGTTCTAATATCAAAGCATTCAATTTGTGTGCATGTGTGTGTAAATATGTCCCCTTGCCACACTAGAGACATGCCCATGTGGCCTACCCCTGTACATTGGTTATGCATTTTATGGCCCTGTGACTAGCTGCTTGCCCTAAATTGCCACCTCTACATAAGCATAATTGATGTCTGCCACCATCTATAGTTGTGCATGCAGAATACCCTGGTGACGTGCATCAGGGGTCATGGACTGTGTCAATTTATGACCCTGTGACTAGTGGCTGGCCCTAAATTGCCCCTTTTACATAAGCATACTTGATGTCAGCCACCATCTAGAGTTGTATGTGCAGAATACCAGGTTACATGTATCAAGGGTCATACAGCATGTCACAGAGTATGATAGCATAATGACATTGATTGTCCCCATTGCCCCTGACACACTGTTCTACACATATGCACCTAGGAAGCTATGGATGTACACTGGCATACCTTGCTGATGTCATATCTCTGCTGTGCTGTCCTGCCATCCTGTGCCACTGCATTGCCTCCGTGTGTCCATAGCTGAAATGCTCAGACTCCTGGGACAAAAACATACACATATCCATGACACACCTGTCATTCTCTAACACTACCACCAGTGCACCAACAGGCAACAAAGATACACAACATTTGATGCGTAGTCATAACACATGGCAGCATCCAATACCTGTCTTAGCCTTCAACAACTGCCATGGCATAACACTACTGCACTACACAAACACATGTAAAGTTATATAGTCACCTTGCGCATCAGACACATATATGCAGGTCCCCACATTGATGGCATGGATGGCAGAGATGGGGCACAGGTATCTTCACATGCACAGGATATGGTGTGGGGTGCCAGAGGCCTAGGCTGTGCCAAATAGTTGACCGCATCTGTGTGAGTCAGTAAGGGGTGCTGGTTAGATGGGCCATGAAGAGATGTTGTGTGTGTCTGTTGGTTTTCTGCATGTGACAGTGGTGTTCGAGTATGTGCATGTACACCGTCAAGCCCAGTGCTAGCCAAACATATGTATATGGTGGATAGCTGTGGAATGTACATGGCAGAGTGGAAAGTTCACCATCTCTGGCCATGAACACGGGAAATGACTTCACCAGGAGTAGCACAGCCACCACCATGCCCAAGGGCAGATACAGTGCTAGTACCTGATGGTGATTACTGTCTGCCAGGCTTATGTCCCCCATGAAACCACACAAGACCAGGTGCCCATAGCCTGCCATGTCATAGTGTGGACAGCACACTTCCCTCTGTAGCACTGGAGGTGCTGCCACTATGGGTACGTGAGTCTGCATGGCCATGTGGACTCTCAGCAGATGGTGTTGCTGGACTGCGTCCATGTGTCTGATGCCCAACTCCAACCAGATGTGCCAGCACAGACAACATGCACTCAAAGGCAGACCCTGTCTCAGCCCACCATCTGTCCACTACATCAGTGAAACGTTCCAGGGCATCACCAATGTGGTGGAGGCAGTCACAAATGCCAGACTGTGCTGCATCCATAACCATAAGCATCCATCTGGTGTTGCATTCAGAACATGGCTGTGCCTCCATGACAGCCCAAAACATGTGGCAAATGACCCATGATGTGACACCTTCAACAGCAGGTGGATGGGCAGCAGTCTTCCTTTGAATACCCCTGTCAATCTGCCTGTGTGGGACCTCAACAGCTCTCTGGCTATGACCAATGTCTACACTCACAGACACCATACTTCACACAGTGTCCTGTAATATGTTGCCACCCTCTGACTGTCCAATATCTGTGGCCTCTGGTGGCTGAGTATGTGTGGGCATACTGACTGTGTGTGTGGGGACAATGGAGGCAGAAGAGGGATGTCAACCTCGGAGACAGATTCAGCCACCGACAGCCCCACCTGTGCCTCACTATGGTCACCATCATCATCAGAGTCCAATGAGATGCTGACATCAGAGATGGACAGACTCCAAACCCTCTGTGCACCTGTGAGAAGCAAGACAAAAGCAATACATTACCACCTGCACTATTATGTATGGTAATGCTGGCTGTGAAATTTGAACTGAGTAGCAACAGCGAGCGCTGAACGGAGCTGTGCACATTATACAATTTAAGTTCTGCAGTGCAGAGTAGTGTAGTGCATTAGAGGTTGAGAGGGACAGGACAGACAGTAAGACAACACCGTCCACCACCACCACACTATGTCCGCAGGATCAGGATGAGGAAGTTTGCATTCTCCGGTGGCTGAACCTCAAGGTCAGTAAAAAAAAAAAAAACTGTAAGACCATTTAAGCCAACTACCTGTCCCTCCATAGGGCATTTAAAATAGCAAATGCCTTGATACTTTGTAGAAAGGTAGCTAAACAAACACATTCCATGCATGGTAATTAAAGTTTGTAGTGCTACATAACACTGCTGCATGCTTGCATTACTACGAAAACACGAGATGTATCATATGCTAGCCTGTATGCACATCAAAAAATACTTATACTGGTCAGCTTGGTCAGCTTGGTTTTACAGCTTACATTAACCTACAGAAACACTGAATTTGCTAAACAACAAAAGGCGCTTACCCAATGGTTGGCTGACTATCGTACAGAAGTGGTATCATAAAGCCATGCACTAAAACAGCAGACTAACAATATATTTTAAGTGGGTACTGTTTGACAAAACTGTCATGTGGACATCCAAATGCTGTTTTATTGAAATCTCAAATGCAGGTGAATTTTTTTGTTGTAGTTGTGGAACTGCAGAGTTTGATACTTTGCTAGCTAACTTTAGCTTCCGGAGTCTGCCGTTCTTAACTGTAGTACCACACATTCCAAGTTCTAGCAATGCGCATCTTTCTACTTTGTCTCCTTTCCAAGTGGACTGAGAAAGCAGAAAAGAATAGAACAGATGTAAGTTGTAAATCATAATTGTGAATACTTCTCAAGGGTACTTCATTATAAGGAATGCTCCTCGTTTTGAGTCTAAAAGATCTACATTCCTCACGGTTCCACATTGAAAAGGGTTAACATTTCTTAACTGCTGCAGAACAGCATGATAACTGTATATGAAACACTTGTAACATGATGTAATCTGGTAGAAGCAAGTAATATTTTGTGGTGCAGAGAGTAATTGTTGGTATTACAGGTAAAACATACTGTTTTCAAAGCTTGAGGGTGCAAACTGGCATGCTGTCAGGTTTTGTTAAGAAACAGCAAACTATGGATAGCCAAACATGTGACAAACCTAACTTGCATTTAAAAAATGACTATCAGATGTTAACCATATATTAGCCACTATTGTAGTGACCTGGCTATGGCTACATTTTTTTATAATATATGTATGGTTGGTATTGCCCGTTCCCCACATATACACATGTCCATTCAAAAAGAAAAAATAAACATAAAAAAGCAGAGATGGTTCCTTCTAGAAACAAAAGGGAACCTACTTCCATGCTTCAGTCTTGCTTTTCCTAGCAGCCTGGCATATGAACGGTTTAGGTTGTTAAATTGCTGTACAGTTATAGTCAAGGCTCTGTAATACATTTAATGCTGTACGTATGCTTTGCTGATCAGTTTCAGGTTATGAAGAAGACTTGTCCTGTGTTATAAAGGGGTTTTGGATAAAATTTAGTGGTAGATGATAAGACAAAAGTGCAAACCTATAATGGTACTAGCTGTACATGATACTGCATGATTCTGAAGAAAATAATGTATTTGTGATGAATGATCAATGATCACTTTAAATTACAACAAAATAATTTACAGCGCAGAATTTGTCTAAAGTGTGTGTGTGTGTGTGTGTGTGTGTGTGTGTGTGTGTGTGTGTGTGTGTGTGTGTGTGTGTGTGTGTGTGTGCGTCTGTGCATGTGTGCGTGTGTGTTAATAAAGTCCTCAACAAAGTTATTCCTTCCATAACTTAATATATTTATTTCCAGGAACTGGTAAAAAGCTGTTACTGGGTGCTAACACTTTCCATGTTTTTGATATTTCTGATGGATTTTGGTCAGTTCCCGTAAGTATTTGCAGTGCAAATCTTCTTTTAAGTTTGAGAAGGCAATAGTATACAAGGATGATACTCTGTCACTGATTTCATGCATTATCTACTTTATTCCATCAAATATTGGATAAATAGGTTTATAGGTGAATAACAGGCTAACTGCTCTGAAGGGCCATTTTAAACCTAGCCAACAACCTGAGATCAAAACCAAACCCCGTATCTTGTGCTTATGAAGTTAAAACCTTAACCATTATGCCAAACTCACCTCATATATATTGAAGCAAGTTATGTATCCAGAGAATATAGTCTAGTATATGAATGATACTTTAAGGCAAATAGTTGAGCAACATGGTGAGTGTTAGAGTTAGTGTCCTGCTGTAAACCCATAAAAAATGTTTCTTTTAACTTACTTGCGCTTGTCAGTTTGGATGATAACTCTTATGTATAGCAGTGAGTAAACAGCAGGACAGAGGAGATTTTCAATTTTTGTCCAGTCTTGGTGCTGCTTGCTGCTATTAAATGGAAACTGATCAAAGGTTTTGTTTTAATTAATATTAAAAGTAGATCCATATTGTATCATTGCATACCCCCCCCCCCGATTTTGCTTTTTTACACATGGCTATGCCCATTATTTTTCTAAAATAGTGTTAATCTGTGCAGTACTAGACATTACCCAAAGACAAACTTGCAATTGTAACAGTGTGACTGTAAATTATTCATGTCACATAATGTAAACCTATCACCACAGCACATTCAAATATATGTTTATAGGTAGAAGTAGTTAATTTTATTTTATAAAAGAAAATTGTATTTTAGTTTTATACAAGTTGAAAGTTTAATACAAGTTCAAAAGTTAATATAAATAAAACACTATTGTTTTCTTTATATTTTGTTTAATATTTTGTCTTTTCTTCAATTTACATTGGAATGTTAGTATCCCACAATTCCATTGGACTGGGTGGGGTTACATAATTATGTATACACATTTTATGTTAATCAGTGTACAGATTTGTACCTATTTTTCGTGGGCTTTTGTCCAGATTTTTGATGTTTCCAGGTTGAGAGGTATGCAGCTCTTAACTTTCACAGGGTATATATGATTCATAAAACAACAGTATCACACTTACCAGGTACAGGACCATGGACTCCGGCCACACCTGATGGACCTATGAAAAGGTGAGGGAGAGGTATTGTCAGCAACACCAAATGTTGCAGTGTTACAATGTGATATGTGCATATATCCACATGTACAGTGCTAATGTGATACTGGCTATATTGCTGACATTCTGAGTATGTGTGCACAGCTGTGCGTAAATGTCAAGCCCCTAACACCAATGCAGATAAACCTGACACCTATGTACTAGTATGTAGAGCTGGCCACAATGACTGATACAGTATTATACTGGTGAACACAGTAAGCTTACCTGGACACTCCTGTGATGTGGACGCTGTGGCACCCACCTCCAGCATGTATGGTGTGATGGATGCCTGGGAGCTGTTGGCTGATCTTAGGTTAGCCAAGAAGTCCTCTGTGCCCAAGAGTAGTTTTGTTGCAGGTCCTCCACCAGTGGCAGCAGCTGCCCTTTGACATGCAGCATTGACCATGCCTGTGGCCTGGTGTTGGACCTGCTAGTAGTTCCTGTCCTATTGGCCAATCAGATTAACAGCCCTCATAATGTCTCCCCACAAGGCTGCCCACTGTTCATGATTGTGTCAACCCCTGGAAACCAGGATGTGATGGTGGAATTGAGAGCATCCAGTATAACATCATTCTATGCAGATGAAAATGGTGGATGTCTCCATCAGTACATCAGTCATGCAAGACAAGTGAGGAACACATTACAGGACCAGATACATGGATGCCCACTATGTACAGACCCTACACACACATAATGGCCTGCACTATCCATGGCTCCCTCACACATCATACACCACAGTCTGGCAACTCACTATATGTGTGGCTATCACTAAGATAGTAGGAATACTGGATAGTGTCCCTGTGTACTGTGACAGAATCTGCTGTATGTCACTACACCCATCACTGCAGTCCAGTGTGGTGTGTCCCACATGGGCAAATTCCCACTAATGTGTCATACAGCCACTGTCAGACAAATAGCAGTGTGCTATTACAACTATAGGGGGGCAGTCCAGCAAGACCAGTGTGCCATAATGACAGACAGCAATACAAACCTGCTGTAGTAAATGTTCCCTATAGGCATCATACCTCTCAGCTATACAGATGTTTGCAGAATGTCAATATGTTTGTCTCATAGATGTGATCCTTTTTACACAAACTTGTGAATGTCTGACAAATGGTTGTCCAGTCATTGATGGTTGCTGTCAGAATATTGAAACAGAATGTGACTGTCACATGTCAGACCCCCTCAGACAAACTTATGCTACAGTAATATCTGTTAGTCTATTCACATTATTACTTTGTACGGCCAATATGTATACTCTGTCACTGAGTTTGGGCCTTTGTCCCCCAAATAATTCTTACTGTAGGAGGCTGAGAGGTATGTTAGGCATAGCTCACAACCAAACAAAGACAATTGTCCATGACACAGGGACTTAGCCAGAGGAAATCAGGGACATTCAGGGACACTTGTACAATGTTAGAACTATTTATGTGTGACATTGACAGACTGCGAGGGGGTGAATTACAGCACATCATTTGATGTTACAGGAGTGTACACCCTTACTTAATGTCACTATGTCTTACGTGTAATCCACCATCTTTATAACAGCTGACCATTATAGGAGGGATTGACAGGAACAGCAGAGATGTGATTCAAAGCAGGGACAGTTGAGAGGCATGCCTGTAGGTGATGGACAGCACAGTATCCCTCATATGTCAATATCACAGAGCTAATAAAAGCTGACCTTTGTAATCCCTTTTCCCCATACCTCCAAACTCCCATCTGCATCCTGTTTAATGTGGAAATCTAGTACATACCTGGCAGAGAGATGTATTCCTTTTTTTGAAGCATTCATCTGCAAATGCTTTGCACATGCACTGTATGAGTAAAGCCAGAAACAGACCTGTTCCCCATAAACAGTTGCTTGCCTTTGGTAGGTAATGCTCATTAACAGGTTATTGCCTCTGCACTAATCTGTGTCTCAGAATTGCTAATTGTGTCCTAAACAGCTGAATTGCACTATCATTAACCAATGACATGACACCACAGTGCAATATAGAAGGCCTTCATGTAGGTCTTTGCCCCTTTCTTAGTTTTTGAGATAGCCATTATTGAGGTGTGGAGACTGCAGCATCACAGAGGGTAAGCACAAATAATTTCCACTTTAGAGATGTATGAAGTATGTGCACAGTTTTGCCTTATATGTTTTGGTGAGTGTCCCATGACATTGTGGTCATCTGGCAGTTCACTGTCAAACAATGTGGGTTGAGGTCAGTAAGGGGAGAGAGACATGTGAGTGTCACACTTCATACCCATCAGAATATGCATGCTAATCTGGTAGCTGCTATTCTATCTTACTATCTTTGTAGAGGCAAACTGTGAAACATGTCCTTATCTCTGGGCCGTTGCCCCCCCTTTATATATGGATGTGTACAGATCACCTGTTATAGGGGGTTAGGAGGTATGGTTGGTCTGTAACAAGTACCTTAACATATATCTGTGTATGCTCCAGACACATGGGGGGAGTGTAAACACTTTGGAAGTCAGCAAGCTGTATGTGTAGCTATGGCAGCAGTGGCAGCCCTGTCATTACAGCAGAGCCAGGGTGAGGGTACCCTTTACAGTCAAATCGAGGCATGCGCTTAAGATACATTTGTTATGCAACAGTGCAGATAGCAGAGTAGCAGGCAACATATAGGTAGGCTGTATGAATATGTGCAGTGCGTCCCTACCTGCAGGCCTTTGACTTGCAAAACTGGATAGTAGATAATTCAGTAGCAGTAACCTATGTGGAATAAGACTGCATGACTCAGTCATTACCTGCTGTCTTCACAACAATGTAATTGAAGTGCAACACACTGGATTTGTACCCAAGACTGTGTGTGGCAAAATCTACTGTATGCAAGGCATTTAACAGACTGAGCTACTGAGTCAGTGCTGGAGCAGGTGTATTTGCCAGATATATGTGCAGACATACAGCTGTGACACACATTGCCTGCATCCATCAGTATGTGCATGGATTTCACAGGCAATTTTTCTGCAGCAGAGTCCCAGCTGAACATTTGTACTGTGCCACTGATGCCTTAGCAGGTGTGTTTAAAGATATTGCAGATAAAAAGGAACATTTACCTGCTATCCCAGGTGTCTCATACTGGCATTAATATTTATTTGGCTGTCTCCTGGTGTATTTTTGCATCAGACTCCCAGGTACAATCCCATTTTCCCATTAGGTTCTATTTCAGTCAGTTAGTGGCAATCAGTATGTTTTGCTGAAAATACCTGCTCTAATTAAGGCCTGTGTGGCATAGTGGGTTAGTGCAGTAGGCTGTAGTTAACAGGAACATGGGTTTGAAACATGGCAGAGGTGATTATTTTGTACATGTGCCTAATACTGTGAGAAACACATAAGATTCAATAAGGCACATTAAAGCTCATTTAAGTGGGGTTGCTCAGTGCTGCTTGTGGCAGTGCTTTGTTTAGCATCATGCGAACCTTTGCTAAAAAACTAAAAAGAAAAGAAAAAGGGGGTGGTAGGACAGTGGTGAAATAGGGGCAAGCAGGGGGAAAACATAGTGAAAGGCAGGTAGGGATGTGCAGGATGGGTGTAGGAAAGAACCATAGCTTTCCATTTCTTGTATAGAAACAGCTATGCATTTCAACTAATTTTCTGGATGAATTTGGACTCACAAACACTAGAGAGAGGGTTGAGGACATGATAAACGTGTTGACAAGCCAATTGGACCAAATTAATTGTGTCCAGTGGACATGTGTGTGAAATGGAGAGCTGTCTATGTGGTGACTTTTTTTTGTGGGACAGGTCCCAAATTTTTTATTTATTTTTATTTTTTTTTTTATAAGGACAGAGTGGAATGTTGGGGAAGGGATATAGGTACATGGGGGAGATAACTGGTTAGGGGAAGATGCAATTGCAGACAGACAAGACAGACAAGACAGCAGACAGGGGGTGTGTGTGACATATGAGAGGGGTAAACACCTTGGATGGGGAGTCTGTTGTGGAATCTGAGATGCATGTTGCCTCCAAACAGCAGCAATGTGGCTGACATCCCCACCCATGGGCAGTCGACACTGCTCCTTCACTGCCCCAAAGGTGGCTGTGCTGGAGACTGGGCACCAGGGCCAGCCAGCCCCACCAGGTTGTCCAGTCTACCCTCAATCCAGCACAGCTGACATTCATAGCTCCTATGAACAATCCTGCACACCATGGCTAGTAGTTGATCCTGGGTGACTACCGCCCCTCCACTACTACTCCTGGGGGGGACAGGCCCCATCCCCTGAGATAGCTGTACCTGGAGGTGGTGAAGAGCCAGTGGAGAGGATGCCAACAGCTTGGGTCCCAGATGTGCTAGGACCCAGTGCCATGGGCGGCTGAGGTAGAGTAGGTGGATCAGCAGGAACTGGCCTACCCTGACGTGCTGTGGTTATGTAGGTAAAGCAATACATATGGGATAGTTATGAACAAAACCATTGTTAATAACAACAGCATGCCAGAACATTGGCAATAACCCCATTACATTTCAATGCATATTATGAGAAACACAACAATAAATAACAGAACAGTCATTATATTAACAGCACAACTGTAACATTTACGGCATAAGGCCAACAGAATAGGTAACTCAAAAGATATGTTAATATGTAACCATTTTAATACATAAAAATAATAAAACACATTCTCCAAAATAAAGTTTTTGGAATAACATATGTTAATAGTAAACCATAACCAATGAATAGCAATAATAAATATATGAAGATAAGGGTTGGGGTGAGAGAGAAATACAGTCCATTAATAGCATTATAGGCTATATAGTTGACAACAGTACTGCTATCTACTCTATAGGTCTGTCCTTTTTTATGTGTAAAAGTACCCTGTAGCTGCTGTAGCACATACATACCTCTCAAGCTCTCCACATGAGACAGTATGGGCCAAGCATTAACAACTGCAGGTACACAACTACATAGAATACTTGCACATCAGATGTACCTATATAACTACCAAGGTGTACTGTGGGCTGATGTAGTGTTACTTTGCTATTTACATAATCATGTTGATGATACATCTGGGAAAGAAAGATTACACACCAGTAATTACATTCCATGACAGCATGACACTTGAGAGACATGCATGTGTACAGTACAGAGAGTAAACAACTAACAAGCCTTGCTTGGCAGGCATAGGGATAGAGCCCAATAACAGTTACTGCAGAGGACATCTGCAGCAAATGTATTAGTTGACTGCATGACCTTTAACAACACTCCAGGCATGCAGTCACACCAAAGTTTACACATTTTATTTCTTTTATTTTATTATTATTATTATACTTATTTCGGGTTCATATTAGAAGAACGAAAACCCTAAACCCCAAACACTCACATGACCAAAAATGCCTGTGACCAAAGTTGCTATTGTGGGGGGCACAGCCCCCAACACCCCCCGCTAACTATATATTCTAACTCCGAGGTCAGACTACAGCAAGGAAAGGGTAAATATCCCACTCCTCACTGTAACACGACCCCGCAATCCCACTTTCGATTTCCAGCATTTTCACTCATATGAGCGTTCGCGGTTTAGAGGTTTTGTTATTCTAATATGAACCACTTATTTCCTTTATTTTATACTGTATTTTCACATTCCTGGCAATTATTATAACAATCTGTGACATCTAAACACACAATAATTTACTCATAATATGGGCTACTTCACCCATTTACCTGTATTTCCTGTGGAGAGAATATCTGTAAATATTATGTGACTAATACTCTAATATTTAGATCTACATAGCACTGGTCTGTGTGTGGAAAAATATAGTTCATGCAGAGCATTTAGCAAACTGAGCTACTGAGTCACAGCTGATTACTGACTCACTGATATTTGCCTAGAGCTCATCTGGCACCAAAATGTGACTTGGTAATAGTAGTACATTTTTATACTAGACTGCAGTGACAGTTGAACACACATGCATGACTTTCAAGAATGACAGAAATACTAGGTAAACTATACATTACTACATAGAATGCAGGTGTACATAATACATTGTTAGCGTGTTGAAATATCTGTGAAGTCAACAAACAATATCGAACTATAGGTTATTATTTGCAGTCTGCAACTAGTACACGGTTATACCTGACTGCAGCACTGTACCTCACAGCTTGAATGCGTGTAGCTGACATGCAATGGTGAAAAGAAGACAATCCTGATGTACACAATTTATCTTGGTGCTATTGCTATTAGTCCATGTGTTGTTGCAGACTAGTTGTCACAATTCATTTCTTACAAAACATCTCTGAACATACACTTATTGCACAACAGACTTTATTAGATATACCTTCATGCAGGTACTGATATTATTTTGTGTCTTCATTGCAGAACAGTTGTCATAATTCATTTTTTGCAAAACAGCCCTACTTCCACAGTCCTCAATCATTGCACAACAGTCTTTATTAGAGATACCTTCAATCAGTTACTGATATAGTTTCAAGTTTATTGTACAACAGTTGTCATTATGCAGGTGTTGCAATACAGCTGTAATTCCACAGTTATTGCACTACAAACTTTATTGCATATACTTAATAATGGTTAATGGTTTAGTCTTCACTGCTTATGGCACTACAGTTGGCAGTATACACTTCTTGCAGTACAGCTGTAAATCCACATTCATTGCAATACAATGTTTACTGTATATACCTAATCACAGTTAATGCTTTACTCTTTCTTGATTATTCCCCAATAGAACCAAGACACTCTCCTCCAAAATAAGAAAGTCAATCTGGTGGTCCCTTGCCATAAACAAACTTTACAACAAACGGAAGAAACTGTTGCACAAAAGAGGAAAATCGCAGGATGCAAAACAATCCCTTACCAGCCTCAATAAGAAGCTGAGATCCCTCATAAATTCCTCCAAAGCTAGTTACAAAAATAAAATTGTCAAAGATTCCAAAGACAACCACAAGGCATTCTATAGCTATGTCAAGAATCTAAATGGCAATGCTCAGATCTGCTCTGAGCTACAACAGAATGGCATTAAATATACTGATCCCAAGGATATTGCCAATATCCTGGCAGATCAATTCAGTGCAAACTTCACCCCCTTCTCACCTCCTAAAGGGCCCATCTCAATAAAGAAAGATTTCCAAATTCCAGTAATAACGGCCACACAGGTAAAAAATGCAGTCTCCAAAGCTAAGAATACAGCATCCATGGGACCAGACAACATCATAGGCTGTGTACTACATGAACTACGAAATGAACTGGCACCTCAACTAAGTGTCATGTTTAATCATAGCCTCACCTCAGGCTTTGTGCCCATTGAGTGGCACACAGCTACAGCTATCCCACTTCACAAGGGGGGGGTCCACCTTGGATCCCGGGAACTACCACCCCATCAGTCTGACAAGCCTGATCTGCAAGGCCATAGAATGTATTATCATGTAACTTATAAACAAAGACATTGGCAACCTTCAAACAATGGACGCCATGCAGTTTGGGTTCAAGAAGGGCAGATCTTGTCTCTTGAACCTGACTGACTTCTTCGAATCAGTCTCTAGAGCTGTGGACAATGGTAAGGGGGTCACACAGCCTATCTGGACCTCGCCAAGGCCTTCAACACCATCCCCCACTCTGGAATCATAGATAAACTTACTAAGCTGGGCATTAATCCCTACATCACTCGATGGGTTAGCAACTGACTTACTGACAGAACCCACACTGTAAAAGATGCCGACTCCAAATCCAGCTCCAGACAAGTGACAAGTGGATTACCTAAGGGTTCAGTCCTGGGACCGCTCTTGTTTGGCGTCTATTTCTCTGAAGTACAGGCCAACACTAAGGGACTCTGGCTAACAAAGTTCGCAGATGACTGCAAACTGGGAGCCATTATTGAATCCCCAAATTGTGTGGACATTCTACAAAAGGGCCTTACAGAAACAGATGCTTGGTGCCAGAGCCATGGGCTCTAGCTCAATGCCAAGAAATGTATAGTTATCCCCTTTGGGAAAAACATCTACCCATGAATTACCACATAGGTGGCAGTACATGAAATACCAAAAGTGTGATAAAAGACTTAGGGACACAAATGGACAGTGGTCTCACCTTCATTAACCACATCGCCACAACAGTCAGGAAATCCTTCTATGTGGCACACCTCATTACTAAGGGCTTTTCTTCCAGAAAAAAAGGAGATCATTGTCCACTGTACTCATCTCTCATTAGACCCATTATAGAATACAATGCTCCACAGAAATTCCTCACTAAAAGATTCACAGGCCTAAAGCAGATGCCCTATGCTGACCATCTAAAAAAACTCCACCTATACTCTGTCACATATCGTCTACTCAGAGGTGATCTCTGCTTAATGTGCAAAGCCATGTCAAACCCAGAGCTGTTGGACATGCTACACTTAAAGAAATCCCAATCCTTCAGAGACACATGCTCCAGAGATCTAAACCTTGTCATCATAATGAACAAAACATGATGGAGGGATAGGTTCCTGACCAATAGACTCCACAGACATTGAAATAGACTGCCCCTACATGTCAATCAGAGCGCCTCTTTGGCCCTCTTCAAAACCAACCTTGATGATTGGATGGAAGATAGGAAATTCACCCCAGGGATCATGTCAGATGCCCTGCTAGACAGGGGTTCAGAGAAGTAAATAGTGTGGGAAGAAATAGCCAGGGAATTGTTATGGCTAGGCTTGTATAGGCCCTAGGGCTGATAGCTTTGTACCAACCTATGAACCTATGAACCTAATTGACTATAAATAGCAAAATACATCTGAGCCTGGAATGTGTCTCAGTGTTGTGAGCCCTCTCCTCTGCAGCTGTTTGGAGAGAAGCAAACCATTATGCACCTGTTTAGCAGACATTCAAAATTAGATATTGGTGAAACAGAGGTAAAGGTGCCTACATACATGTGGGACATTCCCTGCCTGGAATTCTTGGACCCAGGTGTCCAAGAGAGCCTCCTTCTGTCTTTTCAGGTCATTATGGTGGTGATGACACTGCTCACCTGTGCAGGGGATACCAGTTGCACTGGTGAGGTCTCTTGCCTGCTGGTCCCAGGCCTCCAACTTGTACTCCAAGCCCTGGTAATCTCCCCGCATCAGGCAGTCATCATGGTTTTTGACAAGGAGTCTGACCATAACCCTGGACACCCAAATGCCCAATGCTGTGCCTGAAAGTGCAAACCCTCCCCAACACCTGCCATAGTATCCTTCAGAGATAGAACTTCAATGGATTATGCTGTATTCCCACCTATTTGGCTTATTATAGGCTGTTTTCCCACCCTTACATGCCATTGGGCAATATTTAAAAATGTGGCATGTTGCTTAGCACCACAAAAATAAAAAAGCACAGCTGAGCTAAGCAGTGCAAAAATAGGAATACACTGAATGATTGGCAGTGCTTGGCAGCGTGCAAACCAGCCAAGTGGTGTCAAGCAGTGCATAAACATTATCAGCCATTATTTTGTTTATCCAGTGCTTAGCAGGTCTTACCACATCTTAGCAGAACTTAGCTTAGTGCAACAGGCCAGTATTTAAAAACAATTTGCATAATTTCAAAAATAAATGCTTACTTGCCCTTCCAAGTTTTCAAACCCTGCATCTACTGCACATGAGGCCATAACTCTACCCATTTAGCTACATGAATATATGGAATTTTACTATACCTTTACATATACCTCTGAGCTATCTTTAAGTAGTGCTGAGCAGCATGCAGCACAAAACCTCTCAGCTATGCTTAAAATTGACCTTTTCATAAATAATTAAATATATCCAGTTTCTATTTTTAGATGTCTGGTGTCTCAGGTCTGCTTATTACTGCTGCGCTCCACTCAGCACGGTGCAAGCATGCTTTTTAAAAATATATATGTAAAAATAACATTAGGGCTACTACTATGTCAGTGTCTTATTCATCTGTGTATACAGCACTACACTTTGTACACTGATTCAATAACCGTGTTCCACGGCTGTCCCTTGGTAAAGTACCATGATTAATATGCATACAGTGATGCCGAGAGAGAACCATGTATGGTAAAATTCCATGTAGGATGTACACTATGCCTACATGGATTTTATTAAATCTAGGGGTTTGTTTATTTATTTTTTAAGTAAAAGATCAGCCCCTAGTACTCCATCCTAACAGGGTATAAACTGTAGCAACTGTACTTTTTTAATTAAAATATGAGTGCCTAGCACATTTGTAGCAAGCAGTTTACTACAGTTTATAACAAGAAGGAATATATATATATATTTTTTTTTTTTTTTTTTTTTTTTTTAATAAACTAGAAGAGAGTTGGGTGCAGGGCCCAGAAACTATGCTGACAGGGTATAAACTGTAGCAACTGTATGCTACTGTTTTCCCTTCATTTGAAGAGCTGAGGGGGTGAGATGCTAGTTCATGGTACCAGCACTGGGTGGTGGTTGAGGCAGCCACTTTTATGCTCTCCCTCATAGCAGTCTATAGCAAAATCTGAGTGAGCGTTTCCAGTAAAGCCTTGAAATGTTTTATTTAACCCCAGCTCCAGACTCATTTCACAGATAATTAACCTTAATTCCATAAAAAAAAAATAAATAAATAATAGAATCACCACAGCTGTAGGACAAAAATGTTTTATTCCACAGAGTAAGCACTTTTATGACCTAATTGTCACTTCATCAGACTCTCACATTAACAGTAGTTTCTCCCTATTCAAATAGGAACACATCCAATCAAACAAGACCAATCAAATATGCAAATCCCTTAAAAACATAAACACCACACCCCACTGGCATTATGCAAAGAAAAATACCTTATTGCACAACAGATACATAAAAACGATTAGAAACTTCAATAAATATCAATGGGGGAGTGTATGTACGTGCAGCAAAGGTATAAGGGAGACCATATCATTAATACTTGGTGGCTTCACTGCATTGAAAAAGAAAATCCACCTCTGTTTAGCCAACTCAATACTATTCCTAATATCCCCTCCTCTAATAATCTCCTTTACAATCTCTAAAACAAAAAAAATAAACTTATATTGAGGCCCGCTAAGTTTAACATGCTGTGCAAACTCATTACCATCTCTATTATTCCTGATTTCCCTCAAATGTTCTAAAATACATTATCTTAAAGAAAAATTAGCTTTGCCTACATAAAATGCATTGCATTAACTAGATGCTCTTGTCTATTTTCTATCCACCAAAGAACCTATTTTTGTCCATTCATCCCTTCAGATTGTGTACAAGTTCAAAGCTGTCAGCTTATCTATTCATTTACTGTGCAGGTCTCTTTATAGGTTAGTCTACATGCTTAGCCATGTATTCCCACTCTATTATATTTTTCTCCTATCAATAATTGATCATAAAACATTAATATCCATACAGACTTCTGAAAAATTATTTCTGATTACAGACCCCATTCTTGTAACATTTCTTGTAACATTTCTGTCAGATCCAACTCATTCAACCAAATTAGTATGTTTAACTCTTTTGATGAGATATTTTTACAACTTTTCTACCACTAATGTTCCTAAGTTTATTTCCTTGTCTAACCTTCCATCACTTAATTTGTATATAAGGAAGGCTTTCCATCTAGAGTAGAGGTTTGAGCTTAATATCCCTGTAATGGGGGTTTGGGTCCAATATCCTCATAGCATTTTATGTCTAGCAGCCTTATAGTATGTCTCAGAGTCAGGAATTCCCAACCTTTCTGCTTATGAAGTTAGTGTTATACTATTCCAAGCCACCTGAAGTTTTTGTTCAGCCAACATAACTTTTGTAGTGCTTTTTCTCAACTTACTAAAAAACTTAATTCAGGGAGTGAGAGGCAAAACCTGACATGTGCATAGTACTAGTAGCAAGGCAATCCACTAGACTAATAATAAATAAGTTGAATTAGATGTTTTGTAGTCAAACACTTTTTATTAAGGTTTTTATTAGGATGTTTGAGTTTTTAACCAAATATGTAAGCATGCTTTTTTATGAATGAGATGGTTATATTTATTCTTGTCTATCAGTCCAAGCATATCAGTAACTACAAGTTTTATATATATATATATATATATATATATATATATATATATATATATATATATATATATATACTTTTTGTACATTTGTATTTATTAATGCTAATTATTACATCACTCTCAAACTTGATTTTGTATTGGATGAAACAGGTTTAAATGTTGAGTAACTGCTGACATGCTTTATTATGGTCTGATGAAGCGGAGCTTTGGTCTGTGAAAGCGCTTACCCTGTGTATTTTTTGTACCCATTAAATATTTTGAACTAAGCTGTGTTTGGAACCTTTGCTGTTTCTTTGACATTTACTACATTTTCACAGTTGGTTCCGGAGTTGAAAGTGAGGTTTGTTTGCAGCAATCCACTAGACTGTTTGAATTTTCTGTGTCATATCTAGACAAGTATCCTTCCATTTCCAATAGTGGTCCTTACCTTAAAATACTCCCTAGTGTAGGCAGAGGGAGTCTTCAGTTTGGTCTGCTAATTTCAGTTCTATGTAAACTACTTGACTGGAGTAATTCAGAAAGAAGCAGCACTCTTTACACAAAATACTAAAGCTATAAAGAATAATTACTCCCCTAGTGATAAGCTGGTTATTCATCTTATGTCAATTCTACCATACTGACAAAGTCCATGAAATATTACTTACAAGTTCTGTTTAAGAATGTCAGATAAAGAAGCATGTCATGCACATATAGTGCCAGCTTTGAGTATAAATCTGCAACTCATAAACCCTTACTTCTATCTACTTACCAAGGGTTTGTGATAAGTACTAAAAAGAGAAAATTAAAGCGGCACCCTCTCTAGTTCCTCTACTTAACAGAAAACTTTTGGAGAGTCTTTTTCCTATCTTTATTTGTTTATGGGAATTAACAATCCAAACAATTGAAAAAATGGATCAACCTCTTATGAAAGTCCATCGCTCAATACTTTAGAAAACTACTACCTACAAATGCTGACAAACTTTTTTCCTGCATCCAAACTTGCAATCAACAATGTTTTATTTGGTTTTATTGGCATCTTCAATCAGCATACTTGTTTTCAATAAAATGTCATAGGTGGTTCTGGCATTAAAGCCATTTGTTCTAGATCACTCAATGATGGAATGATACAAGCTAAACCTATTACAACCAGTGAAATAAAAAACATATTTGAGATTAAGCATCAGACCAGATTTGTGAAGCCTCTTTGCCTAGATGTATGACAGCCACTATCCATGTTTTCAGGATGTCTCCAGGGGTCTACTGCTTTTAATGTAAATTACAGTTCTTTGAATCAGAGATAAGCGATTCCACTTACCCAAAATTCCACTTGTGCGAAACCGCACTTATCCAAAGTCTGTTTAACCGACCTACTCAGTGTGCTCCTGGTTATTTCTTCCTGTATGCCATAGATGTTGTAAAGCCTGACAGAATACCGGGTAGTGTGATCAATCTTTTTTCTTTTTCTGTAGCTTCTATTTGCAGCAGTTGCAGGTGTCAGATGCAGATTTCACTTTAATACAGATTGGGGAATCCACCTGTGTTGTCAGTGTAGTGTGATCTCAGAATTTGTATATATAATGTGCGGGGGGGGGGGGTGCAGGTGGGATTGCTCCCTGCAAAAAATATTGGAGAAAGTATGTGTTGCTTTTTGAGATATATTCCGTTGTTGTGGTTGCAATCATGTGTTATTCAGAGAGGTGTAGTTTCAGTACAGTGAGGTTTCAGGTAGGTGGAGTTGGTTATCTGCGATTCGATGGAGTGTCATTTCTATGATAAAAAGTAGACCCTTCTCTAGTTGCCAACATATAATTACCTAGTTTAGCAAAACCTTAATTGTGTTTTTAAGCATTACATACATTTCTAATGTTAAAGTCCCCAGCCTATGGTTTTACTTCTCTTTTTATATTTTAGTATTATTTCCACCTCATCCTACGTAACTTGCACCAAGCAGTTTCCCTGAGCCTGGTCCAGTGGGGGCTTGCAAAGGAATCCCCTTACTTTGCCTTTTCCTCCCAGTCTGCCTGTGCTTCATATAATTGATTCTAATTAAAAAAAATGAAAAAAAAAACTTTCTAGTATATCTCCCCTTTTCTCCAAACTCTCTCTTTACTATTATGCATAGACTTGCATTCTGGGCTTTCTACCTCCTGTTTTCTGAACCCACAGTCACAATCAGGGCTGGTTGAAGGGGGTGGCTGCCCTAGACACAAGCTGTTAGAAGGCATGATTGGCAGTTGCCAAATGGGTATGAGTGCAGTATAGAGATTCATTTTAGAAGGTATGGGTATTATAGTGGCTTCTTAAGTTAACGCATTGAGTAGCTTAGTGTGTTAGTAACTGTAGCAAGGCACTTGCATAAGCTTTTTGCTATATTTCTAAGTTGTTTCTTCTACTGTAAGACATTTTTTAGGCTGACAGCCTGGATTACAAGACATCATTGGATCCTGCTTTGATGAACCTTTTGCACATCCACAAAACAAACAGCATCAGAACTACTAGACCCAAAGACCTAATTTTTTCTTGTGACATAAATAGGGCATGCTTGAGAGACAGATATGTATCTCAGAGAATTCCAATTCTTTAGTATCAGCTCCCCACCGATGTGAAACAAATTCCCTCCCTAACCCTATTTAAGTATACCTTGGACCATTGGATGATAAATTGGAAATTCACCACTGGTCCGGCACCTGTGTCTGATGAACAGAGAAAGCCAGTAAAATCAAGGCATTAACTAAAAATCTCTTCGTATATAAATGTATAAAACATAAAACTTATCGGCCACATTTGGGTTGCAGAGCTAGACTTATAAAGGCCTTAATGGTCATTAGCCTTGCATATACCAACATTGATATCTGTGAAGTGACTGCGACCTGGTTCAAGACTCCAGAGAGCACCCCTAAACTGCCAGGCTATAACTCATACCACACTTTTCGGCCATGTAACCTGGATGGAAATACCAAAGTCGGAGGTGTGTCCATATTCATTAAGGATATCCACACCTCTAGGCTAGTTGCTTAGCATAATGCATTCGAGGATACCCAAGTGCAACTAACTCTGGGCAAAACTGCAATCCAAATTGCAACTTGCTACAGATCCCCCACCATGCCTCAGGATTCCCACTCCTCTTTTCTTGATGTACTGGAAAATATTAGGGTTCAACCAAACACCCTAATAATAGGCGACTTCAACTACCCCACCATTAAGTGGGAAAACTACTAGTGTACCAACTCCTTAGCTCAATGCTTTCTGGAATTCATAATCTCCAATGCCCTGGATCAACTTATCCACACCCCCACCAGGGGCAACAATATCCTAGACCTAGGCATTACCAACATGAGTGACAGGTGTTTCACACCTGAAGTCAACTCCTCGTTTGTCCGATCCAACCATAAGCTAATCACCCTTGATATCCACATCCCACCCCCACCCCCCATTAAGGAAACACCAGTAAAAAATTTCTCCAAAGCCAACTTCGTGCTTCGTAAGTCAGAAGTGGTGAGCTTCATGACACCCATGCAGATGGACAATACAGTTACAACTGCTGAATCCGACACAAATGCACTCTATAAGCACTTACACGAGTGCATGGATTGTGCTATCCTAAACAGAACCAAGATGCTATCCTCCAAAAAAAGGAAGCCAATCTGCTGGTCCCTTGCCATGAACAAACTGTACAACAGAAGGAAGAAACTGTTGCAAAAGAGAGTAAAATCCCATGAGAGGAGGAGCTCCCTGGTCAGCGTCAATAAGAAGCTGAGATCCCTTATAAGATCCTCCAAAGCTAGCTACGAAAAAAAAATTGCCACTAATTCTAAGGACAGCCATAAAAGATTCTATAGCTATGTCACGAATCTTGATGGCAACACCCAGATCTGCTCTGAGTTACAGCACAATGGCATGAAAATTACAGAACCAACTGATATTCCCAACATCCTGGCAGATAGGTTCAGTGCTAACTTTACTCCCCCCTCACCCCCTAAAGGGCCCATATCTATACAGGAAGAATGCAGAGTCCCTGCAATCACAACTACGCAGGTAAAAGCTGCACTCTCTAAAGCCAAAAACACAGCATCCATGGGACCAGATAACATCCCAGACTGCATTTTACACGAACTTCAGAACAAACTGGCTCCCCACTTAAGCACCATGTTCAATAATAGCCTCACATCAGGCTTTGTGCCCACTGAATGGCGCACAGCAATAGTTATCCCACTCCACAAAGGGGAGCCACCACTGATCCCGGGAACTATCAACCTATTAGCCTGATGAGCCTGGTCTGCAAGGCCATGGAATGTATCATCATGGAACTCATTAACAAAGACATTGGTAACCTCCAAACTTTGGATCCCACCCAGTTCGGGTTTACAGGCAGATCATGCCTCCTGAACCTGATCAACTTCTTTGAGGCAGTCACCAAAGCCGTAGATGAGGGTAAGGTGGTTCACAGAGCCTATCTTGACCTCGCCAAGGCTTTCAACACCATCCCCCATACTGGAATTATAGTTAAACTCACTAAACTAGGTATAAATCCCTATGTCACAAGATGGGTTGCCAACTGGCTCACTGACAGAACCCACACTGTAAAAGTTGCAGACTCCGAATCTGACCTCAAAGCAGTGACATGTGGAATACCACAGGGTTCCGTCCTGGGACCTCTCCTGTTTGGTATCTACTTCTCTGAAGTACAGGCTAACACAGAAGACCTCTGGCTAACAAAGTTTGCAGATGACTGCAAACTAGGAGCCATAGTCAAGTCCCCAAATGATGTAGACATCCTACAGAAGGGCCTCACTGAGAAAGATGCTTGATGTCAGAGCCATGGCCTCAAGCTCAATGCCAAAAAGTGCAGTATCATCCCCTTTGGTAAAAACTCTGTACCCATGAACTACCACATAGGCAGCAATCTACTTAACACCGAATGTGTGATAAGAGACCTTGGGACCCAGGTGGACAGTAGTCTCTCCTTTGATAGTCACATCGCAACAGTAGTCAGGAAGTCCTTCTACGTGGCACACCTCATCATAAAAGGGTTCTCACCCAGGAAAAAAGAGGTCATTGTTCCTCTCTACTCAACACTCATTAGACCCATTATAGAGTACAACGCCCCTTTTGGAATTTATCTCTCAAGACATCTGCAGCAGCTGGAAAGGCCACAGAAGTGCCTCACAAAGAGGATTACTGGCCTCAAACAAATGCCTTACACTGACCATCTCAAAAAACTCCAGCTTTACTCCGTAGCATATTGTCTACTCCAAGGTGACCTCTGCTAACATATAAAGCTATGCCAAACCCAGAGCTGTTGGACATGCTACACCTAAAGAAATCCCAATCCCTCCAGGCCACACGCTCTAGGGACCTAAACCTTGTCACCACAATAAACAGGACATGTTGGAGTGATAGATTCCTGTCCCAGAGACTTCCCATACTCTGGAACAGGCTACCCATCTATGTCAAGCAAAGTTCTTCATTAGCACTCTTCAAGAAAAATCTTGATGAGTGGATGGGAAATAGGAAATACACCCCAGGGATCACTTCTGTGTCTCTGCTCGACAGTGGCACAGGAAAATAACTTTCTTGGGTGCCATAAGCCAGGGAACCTTGTTGGCTAGGCTTAAGTAGGCCCTTGGGCTGATACCCTACTACCTTCCTATGAACCTATGAACCTATGAACCTGTGAGAGTGGTGCCAATCTGGGACTGACCAAGATACCATTTGATTTAGCTATGGCTCTATGTTTTTGAGCTAAATGCTTTCATCTTGTAAATGTTATTTCAAAATCTGACATTCTCAGTTGTCTTAGCTTGGTCTACATTGTAATCATGTGTTTTTGTCTGTATTACCCTGCAACTCTAATATGTTTGAATGCTGCTCCTTTCTTTTTATGAATTACTTTAGTAACTCTGCATGTAACCTGGCCATTTTTTAATCTGTTAGCTGCTGTTTCTAATATTTAAAAAAAATCCTTTAAAAACTTCTTAGAGCTTCTTTGTACCTGCACCATACTTTTTATCTGACTCCCATGTTGTATGGGTAGCTCACTGTTACTGACTAAAACAAGTCCAGTATGCTTCTAAATTGATTCCCCCTTGTCAAAGATACAGGTTAACTCTGGAATTTCTCTTGAATGTTTCATTGCCAACTTACCCTCTCATGAGCAATGGAGAGTGGTCCGAAAAATAAATAAGATATGTATACAAACTCTCAGTAAGATATACTGCTTGCTAATCATGTCTTTGACTATCCTTTATAATCTACATCTGTATCTGAAGCAAGTGCAGTATATCTCTAGGAAGCCTCAATGCAGCATGCACATCTGTCAGCACCACTAAAGTAGCATGCTTATTAATAACCTAGCACAGGTATTGTGTGAGCTACAGGACCAGTGTGTACTTCAACACTGAAGAAATTTGTGTTCCAATGTCTTGCCTAGAAAACCATCCCTTCCTGTGCTACAACCCACTCTCTTAACAATCAAACCATATTTTGTTGAACAGTCCTTGGTGATATATTGATTTACAGTCGTGTATAACACTGTCTCTAGCTTCACTTTTATTAATGCAAATCTACTTTCATTATCTTTTCGTACTCTTCAGTATAACCTACAGATGAAAAGAAAACCCTTATAATTTAAATCCAGGGTTCTCTAATTTTCAAACGCTTGGTGTCTTTCACCTGTATGTCTTGCAGTAATGCAAGTAATGCAAACAAAAGACCCATTTACTCATATACTCAAATTAGATAGTTTTACAAGATTTGACATGCTAGTAACATTCTACAAACATTACTTATTATATTACAGATCACAGTTTCAGTTTTATAGTCTATAGCTTCATCCTTTAACTTTTAGTTATACAAACTACCAACAGATTAAGTATAACATTATATTAGATTCTGTTGGATCGTTTCTCAACTTTGTGAGGACCATTTATTGCATCCTAAATTATATAAAATGTCTTATGAACTTATAAATAACATAACTTTAAAAAACAGTAACAATAATTTGTACAACATTATAAAAACTGCAAGATAATATTTTACATTTTCTTTCTGGCATACTTATGAGTAGGAGACAATCTACCTCTCACAAAAGAGAGGATCTGGATGAACATATAAAGCAGTCATAATTATAGCCAGGAGAAGCCTCTCATGCTTTCTGAGCATATCATTTATTCATTTCTGTTTATTCTTTTCTGATCCTCTCTCCCCTCCTCACTTTGAATTATTGTTATATTTCAATATGGTCAAACTTCTTTTCCCCCAACACAAAATGACAAACTTCACAGACCCATTATTGACATTTGTGAAGCTACTCACTACATTTACAGTTCACATTCACCTCATTCACTCATAGTAAAATGGGATTCCTTATTTAAATGTATTGTTTTACTACGGCTGATTTTTTTGCAGTGTATTTTTAGTCCAGTCCTTTGATAATCACATTGCCAAAATGGTTAGAAAATCCTTCTATGTGGCCCACCTAATCACAAAAGGGTTTTCATCCAGATCAAAAGAGGTCACTGTGCCCCTCTACTCATCACTCATCAGACCCATCATAGAGTACAACGCCCCATTTGGGATGTACCTTACAAGACACCTGCAACAGCTGGAAAGATCACAGAAGTATAAACTAGTTAGTAGTAGACCAACCCAGCTCCAGGACAAATAAAGGCTTTATTGGACAAAACACTCGAAACAGCAAAAACAAACAATGAACTAGCAATATGCAGATAAAATTTCACTTAGCGCTTTCACCCATCGTACAACTTGGGCATCATCAGAGTCTGGAGCTGGGTTGGTCTACTACTTACTAGTTTATACGACTGAACTTGACCTGTGGAGTTTAAGACCACAGAAGTACCTCACCAAGAGGATCACTGGCCTCAAACAGATGCCCTATGCAGCTCGAATGAAGAAACTCGAGCTGTACTCGGTTGCATATCGCCTGCTAAGAGATGATCTCTGCCTGACGTACAAGGCCATGTCCAACCCAGAACTGATGGACATGCTCCACCTAAAGAAAACCTTATCCCCTCAAGCCACATGCTCTAGGGATCTAAACCTCACCACAAAAATAAATAAGACATGCTGGAGGGATAGATTCCTGTCCCAGAGACTTCCCATGCTTTGGAACAAGATTCTAATCTAAATTAGGCAGAGCTCCTCACTATCACTCTTCAAGAGAAACCTTGACGAGTGGATGGGAAGCAGAAAGTTTACCTCGGGGATCACTTCAATGGCTCTGCTGGACAGAGACACAAGGAACTAATCTAAGGGGGCGGTGAAAGCCAACACATTCCGGCTAGGCTTATAAATGCCTTCGGGCAGATAGCCTAGTACCTACCTATGAACCTATGAATCTATAATGTTCCTTTAAATGTTTTTTCAGTTTGTTGAAGCAAGAAATTCCTCTGGCTGCCCAGATAATCAGTTGGAGACAACAATTTCCTATATACAAGATATTTCCCTTAACTGTTATCAGTATACTGGATATGAAGACTATGTCAGACTATTGAATCTTAAAAGGGAAGCACCACTATATACCAAATCTTTAAATTTGGCATACTATACACCAATGTCATGCACATTATGACTTACAGAGGAAAGCTTCTAGTTACATTCAAATAAGTGAGTCCTCTGAACCTTATAAATCCATTTCCTTAAAAGCCAAGCATACAGGATTGGTAAAACAAATAGTATAGCTACAATCAGTCAAGGTAAATTACAATATCTCAGGTTTCCTGCCATACAAAAGTTAATCAAATAATTCAGTAAGCATCTAAGGTCAGCATTACAAAGGTTTGACTAAACTTTTTCAGTACTGATTCCCTGTGAAATCTGCTTTCTGCCTTTCTGACATCATTATTTAAAAAAACAAGACAATATCCATGTTATTACTTCTCTGTTGCCCTGAAGTGATTCCTCTTTGATACTTATGATCTGTGATGAGTCTTTATCACCATCTCAAAACAGTCAATGAAACTTAAGCTTCTGTATCTCCAAAACTGTGAAAGGTAATTGCTCTCTCTGGAAAATTCATTCTAAAGCAAGCTGGATGCAACACTATAAATTTAAAATTCCCATCACCTGCCACCTTCATTGCATAAAAAGCAGCCCCTTTTTGTCTTGTTTCATCTATAAAATTGTGATCATACCACACTGTTGTTTAGTCACCTTTATTACTTTTCTAGGAGTCCACAATGTTGACAAAAACATTTCTTAATGTTCACAAATGTGGACGTGAACCAGATAGGATCTAGAAAATTAATCCCGAATGACTGTGGGAGAAAATCCACATGATATCTTTCAAATCCTCTGTCTTCACACAGCTGACAAATCTATTTTGCCAACATATATTTTATGAAATCCATACAACTCATCCCCTTAGTCTTTTCAGGAACACCTGTGCAGAATCATTTTACACATGCTTCTATCATCTGCATCAACAGTTTTAGTCTCTAAAAGTGCCAGCATTGCTTCTGAGGTGGTGATTCTGTGTTGTATCTCCTTAATATCCCATTTGAATCTACCAGTTGGTCAAAATGAGAACTCAAGGTTGCTTTCACATATTCCATTTTTTATCTGACCTTTAATTGTAATCCAATAAGTTAGTATTATTCTTGTGCAGTTCTGACATTATTGACTTGAATCTTTCTTTTTACATGCTACCTATTGTCTTTTTAGTTATTAAATTCTCGTTTCTGATTTCAAGACCTTCCTTGTTAACCCAGGATTCTGACTGACCTTATGGTGACTCCAAACTGCTAGAATTACATTTATGTGCTTTTTCATTCTGTAAGAAGAAGTAATGCCTGGTGTCACCACCAGAACCAGTCACAGATGAATCTATGTTGACTGTTTTAATTCTGTTACATTAAAATCAGAGTTTTATTTTTGAAATGTGATGGAGCCATGTTCCAGTGCTGCCAACATTCCCTAGCCTGGCAAGAAGTCTGTAGTCTTTCCCACTGAATCATGAGGAATTGCTGGAAAAGGTAACGACAGCACTTCATGAAGGACTAACAGCATATGTTGGCATGCTGACCTTGCTAAGGTATCCAGCCCTTTTCTAAGTAAGAGAATGACAAATGAAATAAATTAAGATTAAAGCCATATGTAATTTAGTGTGTAAAACAGCAGTATGCAGAATGTCAGGTTGATTAGTTACTTGTCTATACCAATGGAAGTTACCACTGCTATCTCACAAGGATGTGTACTAGAAGAATTCATACTAGACTACTCTTACCAGGTACAACAGTAGTAAAAAGGGCTCTAGGTAACAAAACTGGTTAAAATCTAACTGGAACATGTAGTCATGCTGCATACTATGCAGTGTGCAGTGTGCAGTGGTGTGAAAAATGCAGCCTTGTAGCAATTCCCATTCCCATTTTGAATTACAATGACACAGCAGGCAGAAGTATAGATGCCAGCTTAGTAACATGCAAATGTGGGTGGACAGGGAAATTAAGTCAAACTGACTTGCAAATACATACAAGTATAGCCGGCTTTAGGCATAGGCCAATTAGGTGGCTTCCTAGTGTGCTGCTCTAGCAGGGGTGCTTTTCCAGTATTTATTTGGTGTAGGTAGACCAGGATGGGGGCACTGGGTGGTGTGGGGGCACTGTGGAGTCCTTTTGCCTAGGGCACCAGTTGACCTAAGGCCACTCCTGCATACAAGATGGGAACACTTGCAATTTGTAGCTGTAACTGGTAGAAGTTGTATGCTAATATGCACCAAGCTATAAAAAAGCAAAGTATAAATATTGGAGCTGAAGACAGCAAAAGTGTTTGAGTTTATACTAGCAGTCATACCTCATCATATAGTAGCTATTAGTACCACGCAGGGGTGTAGCCAGAATCTTCGAATTTGTACTCAGTTTCCAGAATGATGGCCACCATCAAGCCATGCCATCTCAGCATCATGCTCTCCACCCACCCCTACATACTGCTATGCAAGCACATCACCTCACAAAATGGCCTCCCCCACCCAACCCACAACAAATGTAGAGAAGGAAGCACATAATTTCATGAAATAGCAAAACAAAAATGGACATTTAATTCCCAATGTACATCTGCCTGGGTGGAAAAGCACATAAAGTTCCTCTCCATTATGGTAGGCTTTAACCTATATTCAGTTGACCATTCATGTGTACCATTTAATGCAGTATACCATAGCCATCACAACTTTTTGTATGCTTTTTGCTTCCATGACTGCTGACCATCAAGTTTTTCCCATTTCTGGAGGGAATTTCATCCAAGCAGACATAGGGATTGATTGTGCCTACATCAGCATCTTAGCAATAAGTGTATTAAGCCCTCCCCCCCCCCCCCGGGTAGGAGATGTGTGACCAATGTCATCACAGGGTGATTATGCCTCCTCATGCATGTGCATGCTTCAGTACACCTGCTGAAGAAGGTTAGCATGTTTGTGGCTGAGTGAGGCAAATGCATACCTAAGACAGCTCCAGAATTTGCCATTCCTTTTTCTGAGGAGAGACATGCCTATCTGTATGTGCCATCGTGTACCCATGTTGCTAACAGAACATAGATTGCCAGTTTCTGGGCATGGGCTAGGGATTGTAATACTTTGGACTGCATGCATTTAATATTGTTCTTGGGAGTTTTGCATAATAGTTAAGGTGTTTGCTTCAGAGATACAATGGACAGGGTTTGATTCTCACATTGATCACTGTCGGGTTATTGGTCTGGTATGTAATAGTCTGCAGACTGATTAAGTAGTATTTTATTATGATTCTTATTTTTGTATTTTTTCATTCATTTTATTACAATAAGACCTCTCAGATGTATACATATATTAGATGTAAAATACTTCTTCCAAAAAAGTTGCATATTGTTCAAATTTAAAACATTAGACAGAGTAAAGTTTACATCAAGCATATAAAAAATAAAACAGATGCAAAATTTAACAGGTAGCCCTTTATCTAAATGCAGTAATGCCTGACAGGGTTGGCATTGGAGGGAAATAATCAACATTGCAAGGCTGGGGAGGCCCTCTGCCTGTGGTTCTAGGTCTCACAATACCCCTGAGCTGCCTCTTATTTCCTAACGGCCTTGCTTATTTCCTACCACCTACCAGACAGAACACACCATATTGGCAGCAGATACCCCAGTTTATCCAGTCTCCATAATAGTATTCTAATCTGTCAAAGAAAACCATGTACCAACTATTAGGGAAAAAAAATCCTCACATCATATCCTTGCACAGATGTGGGAATTTCTCCGATTTTACCAACCATAGACCCATAGGCATTATCATATCTGTCAAAAATTCTGGAAAACTGTATCCATTCACAACTCTGCAGATACCTATCTGGTAAGAACCTTTTCTCCCCCACTCAACAGAATTTTCATTCAAACAACAGAACAACTATTCTCCTCTTTAATTTCATGAATGTTATACATATGTTGGCAACCTAGTCTCGTCTGTCTACCTGGAGCTATCCAAAGCTTTCAGCACTGTTACTGGCCACGAGTAGCACTAAGTTATTCGGTCACCGGGTTTTGTGCTGTGCATTCAAAATTGCAAGACAACGCTCATCCAGTTGGCATAATTAAAAAAAAATCACAGGAAGGATATTTGGAATAAGTGGAGATACTTACATTCTGTCATTTGAAGAGAAACTGAAACAGACAAACAAATCACAATCGCAATATTTAATTACTTGCCTGACAACCACAGCTCTCTGATATTATTTGAGCCACAGCATCTACATTTTTTTAGTCCTTGACTGTCAACGTTTTTGCTTACATTCCAAAGATTCTCTTTTTTCCTACTCACGTTAAACAAATTAAATCTGGACTAAACAGTTGTGCAGTAAATAATGACCCACTCTTGCCTCATTCTCTCTCTTTATTTTGCTGGTACAAAAGCTTTTAATTCAATGGTCATCTAATTTAATATTTTCAACCCGTGTTTATGAAACTTTCTTCTACCTGTATATTCAAATCGCTAGCTCATATATTCTGGCTTTTCTTATCCTAGCCAGCATCATACACTGCAAACACCAAACACTGCAAACTGTCACTATCTAAATGTGTAGAAAGAGTATAAAAAGCTGCAAGTCAAGACAATAGCTTACCAGTCAATACAAGTTCCAGCACAACTAAATACAATTTCCTTTCTTACTTTAAGCCAGTGGCATAAGTAAATAAATAAAATAAGTAAAAATGGTGCAAAGTCAGGCACTGAGAAAGTTGGTCAAGCAGTATAAAAAAGAAGCACTTCTGGGCACTTTAAATCAAAAACTGAGCCTGACTATGATACCACAGGATTCAGAGAGTAAGAAAATGTAATGCAACAGGACTTACATTTTAACTGTCCCTGGTTTTGCCTCTGATTTTTGCTCTATTCCCTCCACCCATAACTCCAAAAAATGGTGATTTTGAGATAAAGGTTGCAAATTACACTTTTAAGAGTTATAGACTTATCTTCAAAAAATGCATGCTATTTCACATTCTGTTAGTTTCTCATACTAATAGTGCAAACATTTTAAAAGATGTTCCTGATTATTTTGAGATTTGCCCTTGTTGCTTCAGATAACAGATTGAGAACAATGAAAATACAGAAGCCAGAAACAGCTGTTCAAAACTAACCAGTAACAACTTTGAGCAGCAAAAGTGATAGAACCACCAAATAACAATAATGGTGCAGTAGGAAAATGCACATTACTTAACATTTTATTTCCCATTTTCTTTTCCTTCTCATACAAAAAGTAAGCATTGGGGGCAAAATGAAAATCTTACTCTTCCAAATAATGCATGCACCCAACAGACCAGTCTCTATATTTCTACTAGGTACATATAATCTCCACAGTATATTCTGATCTTCATAGGATCACAGGACCATAGAAGATTACTAGGCTATCGACCCAGAGGTCATTTTAAGCCTAGCCATTTCAACCCAATGTAATACTGTAGAAGTACTAGTCAATACCCAAGATTGCATTTAGTGATGACGGCCCATATCCAGCAGGGCTGTGGGCACTACCCCTGATATCCACTCATCCAGGTTCCTTTTGAACAGTGTCATAGAAGTGCTCTGTTTCACATGAATTGGTAGCCTGTTCAAAAGACGTGGCAGTCTCTGGGAGATAAATTGGTCCCTCCAGGATGTCCTATTTAAGTTACAGGCCATATTTAACGCCCTGGAATGGGTAGCCCTAGACCCATTTGATTTATGGACATGCTGTAAGTTTATTAGGTCTGGGTCTTGGGTTGCTGTGTAGGCCAGGCATAAGTCTCCCATAAGAAGTCTATACGATACGGAGTATAGTGACAGGGAGTTTAGTCGGTCCATGTAAGGCACATGCTAGAGGTCCTCAATCTTCTTTGTTAGAAACCTCTGACTTCTCTCTAATTGCTGTAGATACGGTACATACCAAATGGGGTGTTATACTCAATTATGGGTCAGATAAGTGCCAAGTATAGGGGAGTTATAACTTCTTTTGTTCTCAATGAGATGCCTTTACTAATCAGGTGAGCTACATGGAAAGCTTTCTTTACAATGGCAGACACATGGTGGTTGAAGTTAAGGTCACAGTCAACCTGTGATCCCAGGTCCCTTACCACTTCATGATTACTTAGGATATTGTTATTGATTTGATAGTGTGAAGGGACATTGCTTGCTGTGAAGGGAATTATGACGCATTTCTTTGCATTCAGTTTGAGACTGTGACTAATACGCCAGTCATTGGTCTGTGTCAGGCCATCCTGGAGAATACTGACATCATTTGCAGATTCAATGATTGCACCTAGTTTGCAGTTGTGTGCAAACTTGGCCAGCCACAACCCTTTAGTTTTGACCTGAACTTCTGAGAAGTATATACCAAACAGTAGGGGGCCCAGCACTGACCTCTGTGGCTCTCTGCTGGTAACAGGTCTGCAGGTTGATGTGGAGTCACTCACTTTGATAGTGTGTGTCTGGTTTGTGAGCCAGCTGGCAACCCATCTTACAACAAGGGGGTTTACAATCAGTTTGTTAAGTTTATCGGTAATGCCTGAATGTGGAATTGTGTTGAAAACCTTTGCCAAGTCAAGGTATGCTGTGTGCATAGATTTGCCCTCATCAATGGCCCTGGTCACACTTTCAAAGAAATACACCAAATTTCATAGGCAGGATCTGCCCTTGATGAAGCTGAATTGGGTAGGATCCAGGGTTTGGAGGTCACCTATGTCTTAATTTATGAGGTCCATAATGATATGCTCCATGGCCTTACAGTTGAGGCTGGTCAGGTTTATTGGTCTGTAATTTCCCGGGTTTGTTGCTAGGCCACCTTTGTGGAGGGAAACAACTGTAGCTGCTCTCCATTCGCAGGAACAAATCCTGTGGTTCGGCTATGATTGAAAGGGTACTTAGTGGTGATGCTAGTTCATGTTTTAACCTGTTTAGAAGACAGCCTGGGATGTCATCTGGTTCCACAGAGGCCATGCTTCTTGCCTTGGACAGGGCTTTGAGAACCTGCTCTTCAGATATGTAAGATGAGGGTGGAGGTGGGGGGGTTGCTGTAAGTTTGGAGGGGATAAGGGAGTAAAGTTTTTTGCCAAATCTATCCACTAGCAGATTTGCTATCTCTGTGGGGTCAGTGTGTGTGATACTGTTGGCCACCAATTGTGCACATACTTGGTGCCTACCCTTTAGGTTACTTACATAGCTGTAAAAGGCCTTATGGTTAACCTCGGCAGTACTTGCTAGGTTTCTCTCAAAAAAGCTCTTGGAGGAGCTCTTTTGTACAAGCTAAAGTTAAAAGAGTAGAAATTAAATTTACTTCTCAATACTCTTTTATACTGCTGTGAACACGCTTCCCCTCAGTGCTCTATCTTGTACAACTTGTTGCTACTGCTGACAAACTTGCTTGAACTTCTCTACCAATCAGAATGCATAAAGGAGAACCAGGAAGTCTATTTCATTTACTGCAGCTTTCTCACCTCCCGACATTTATTTACGCTTTTTTATCTAAGTCATTACCACCCTTTTAACTCTTGAACAACACCAGGACAAAACAATTGTTAAATTAAAACATCTAATGAGCTGCAAACTGCTGTGCAGTCTCATATCACACAGCAATTTCCTGCAGTTTGTGAGTTGTGACAGTTTTTTTTTTTTTTTGTTAAAGCGAGGTTAGCTTCTCCTTTCTCCTAGTTCCTAGTGCTTGCTCTGTTGCTACCCCATCACATAGCTTGTACAGGAATGTGTACAGTGTGTATGACTCCCAATGTCCTTGGTAGAACAACTTTCAGCTCAGAGTACATGATGAGATGTCAGGCAGAACAATAGCTACCAGGTGTATGCCTGGCCTAACTCATTTCAAAGTCTCTTTAAAAAAATCATCTCAAAAATGCATAGCTCTGCTCCTGCATAAAGCCTGCCTAATGCTCAGGTCTTCCTCTTCTCTCACATTTCAATCCCTCTCAGACTGCAAGATCCTAAAGCTTTTCTAACTCCTCCTCTGCTTCTATACCATATCCTTAAGCTACTGCTCAGGCTTTATTGCTTCTATTCTTCTTAATTCTCTCTCACTATTTGTCTGCATCATTAACTTTCTGGCTGCTATTTTCCTAACAAACTAACATTCTATTTTGCATGTACTATAACAGTCAATGTCACACATTGCACTACCTATGTACTTTTTTTGGCACTATCTACATCATGTATGACAAGAGTGTCTATTATCATTTCTAATGTTTTAACTGTATAGAATTGTCTAGATATGTAGTAATATATTACAACATCTTGTAGCAGTTTCTTTTTTCAACTTATTTTTTTGCATAGTATTTCTAATGTAATCTTTATTGTATTGGATTATACTGTATTCGTATTGTACTGTATGTGGAGCTTTTCTCCCCGGGCCTCTGCTGAAAACAGGTTCTGTAGACCCAGTCAGACCACCCGAGTAAACAAAAAGCAAATAAATAAATAAATAAATAAAATAGTAGGAAACAGTTAAAAGTGCAATACGTGCCTATACAACAAAAACTTGGAAAACCTGGAAGCTTGACAAAAAACAAAAACACAAAAATTGTCAAATGGAGCAGAAAACCGAAACCAATACCAATAGGCAATATGTGCCTATAATCCACATCTCATCCAAACAAAAGCATAATAAGCAAGGTATGCTGTAGTCAGCCCATATTCACCATCTATACTGCTGCTGTATGTCATATGTATGTTATTAACCTGGTGCATCATGCACTAAGATGTGTAGGGGTAGGACATCTTACACTGTCTTGCACATATCATTGGAAAGCTATATAAATACATCTTAATGAACAATCACAGACTGCTGTGCTCTTTCTCAGAGTTGCTTATAACTCCATAAACCTAAAGTTAATATTAACAAACATTATGCTTCACATATATTGATATATATCATATAAGCTAAGCAACATTGCATAAATTATTCAATTCCTGCCCCCTTTTTTAAAATAAGAAACATCTTTATTAAACCATTACTTACAACATAAGCAATCATACATTTATATAAATGAAAACAAACCACAATGACACATTCCTAGTTACAAGCATTTTACATCACAAACCATACTGACACACTTCCAATTGTAAACATTATACATCACTTATAATCTACCTAATCATTTTCAGTCAGACATTACAGAGCTCAGTTAAGTCCTGCCTTCTTTTAAACCTCATTCCTCCCCTGTCTGTATTGTTCCCACAATTCCCATTTTTCCTGTGTAGTTTGCTCCTACATTCTTCTAAAGATCTCAATTACAGTTACTATATTCACTACTTCTAATATAGTTGATTTAGATTTTGATTTCCATTTTCTAGTAATTGCTTTTTTGACAGCCACCATAATCAGAGACAGCAAGGCCTTACCATGTCTAGACAATTTCAGTTCTGTATTATAGTTCAGAAAAATCATCTCCCTCATCACATCAGTCTGCCCACCAAGCATCTCTGACCGTGCATCCTGCAGGGAATCTTAAAGTACTGTAAATACTTCCAAAATAACATCCATGCTATGTACAGATTAGCATACAAATGGCAGAATGTTCTGCAGTTCTACAGCTTTAAATCTATTTGCATAATACATAAGGAATTAAGGACAAGTCCCTTGAAGATATCGTGAATTATTTTATTTTGCTGCCATGTATCTGTAACAACAAGTATAGCTAGATGGCTAGGCATGCATCTGACATCCTGTTTTGGCAGGTTTATTTAAGAGACCTGCATGCGTATGTGTATCACACTTATGAACAATGGCAATTTGCACTATCTTTGATTCAGAAATCATATTATATGCATCTTTCACAAGCTACCATTTTACTCATCATGAATGTGCTACCTTTTTAGGATATATTTGCATAGAAATGGCTACTCCTCCTAGTGTCCAGTGGAAAGCACCTCCATTGCCTGAAGAAGAGCATGATCATGCTTAATCTCTTTCACAGTGAGTTCAGGGAGTGGTCACTGGAGACCTATGGTGGTCCTTTTACAAAAGTTAAAGCCTACTGTGACCAGGCTTTTATGCTTACTGGACCCATGAGCATTACAATGTTGGGGAAACATTGATATGATGATCTGTGATGCTAAACATTGATATGATGATCTGTGATATTGCCACCCTGATGATCTGCCTACATGAGAATTAATGGTTAAGCAAAAATGCCTTCAATAATAATGTAAGAGTCTAACACTGTTTTTTTTTTTTTTTTGTAAATGGGCGTGGAACTGTTCTTGCTAATGGCTGTTGTTTGTCTCACAAGGTGTAAAAAATAAAGGTGAAATATTGTATAAATCATATATTCTATTGTAATATATCAAATGCATTTACTATGGAGTCCTGCAGGGATCTCCTATTGATGGGGTAATGCTAAACCATCTCAGGATACCTGCATGCTGCCTGGAAAGTCTCAGTCTGTACCAGGGTTTTATGTCTTTGTAATTATGTTATGTATGGGGGTGCCTACTGCCTGAGTCAGACATAATGGGACACATTTTCCAACATCTTTTCCCAACGGTTCTTGGAATTCATAAATTCCAACACCCTGGATCAACTAAACTATTGTCCGACCGGGGGCTCCAATATCCTAGACCTGGCCATTACCAACATGGAAGATAGATGCTCCACACCAGTCATCACCCCCTCATTGGTCAGGTCTGACCATAAGCAAATCACCCATGACATCCACACCCCCCCCGCCCCCCCCCCCAGTAAGGAAACCTCCGTAAAAAACTTCTGCAAAGCCATCTTCATGCTACTGAAGTCAGAAGTGACAAACTTCATGACACCCATGGAGACAGGATCTGAAAGTTCGACTGCTGAATCCTACACTAAGGCACTGTACGAGCACATCCACTCATGCATGAATCGTGCCATCCCAAATAGAGCCAAGATGCTCTCCTCCAAATATAGGAAGCCAATCTGGTGGTCCCCTGCTATAAATAAACTATACAACAGAAGGAAGACACTATTGCAGAAAAAAGGAAAATCCCAGGATGCAAAAAACTCCCTCCCCAGCCTCAGTAAGAAGCTAAGATCCCTCATAAAATCCTCAAAAGCTAGTTACGAAAATAAAATTGCCAAAGATTCCAAAGACAACCACAAGGTGTTCTATAGATATGTCAAGAATCTAAAAGGCAATGCTCAGATCTGCTCTGAGCTACAACAGAATGGCATTAAATATAATGATCCCAAGGATATTGCCAACATCCTGGCAGATCAATTTAGTGCCAACTTCACCCCCTTCTCACCCCCTAAAGGGCCCATTTCAATACCAAAAGATTGCCAAATTCCAGTAATCATGGCCACACAGGTAGAAACCGCACTCTCCAAAGCTATGAATACAGCATCCATGGGACCAGACGACATCCTGGGCTGTGTACTACATGAACTACAAAATGAACTGGCACCTCACCAAAGTGTCATGTTTAATCATAGCCTCACCTTAGGCTTCATGCCCACTGAGTGGCACACAGCTACAGTTATCCCACTTCATAAGGGGGGATCCACCTTGGATCCTGGGAACTACCATCCCATCTGTCTGACGAGCCTGATCTGCAAGGGCATGGAACTTATAAACAAAGAAATTGGCAAGCTTCAAACACTGGACCCCACCCAGTTTGGGTTCGTGAAGGGCCGATCTTGTCTCCTGAACCTTACTGACTTCTTCGAATCAGTCTCCAGAGCTGTGGATGAGGATAAGGCAGCCCACACAGCCTATCTGGACCTCGCCAAGGCCTTCAACACCATCCCCCACTCTGGCATCACAGATAAACTTACTAAACTGGGCATAAATCCCTACATCACTCGACTGGTTCCCAACTGGCTTACTGACACAACCCAGACTGTAAAGGTAGCCGACTCCAAATCCAGCTCCAGACAAGTGACAAGTGGAGTACCTCAGGGTTCACTCCTGGGACCACTCTTGTTTGGCATCTACTTCTCTGAAGTACAGGCCAATACTAAGGGACTCTGGCTAACAAAGTTTGCAGATGACTGCAAACTGGGAGCCATTATTGAATCCCCAAATTATGTGGATATTCTACAAAAGGGCCTTACAGAAACAGATGCCTGGTGCCAGGGCCATGGGCTCAAGCTTAATGCCAATAAATGTATAGTTATCCCCTTTGGAAAAATACATGTACCCATGAATTACCACATAGGTGGCTGTACACTAAACATCGAAACTGTGATGAGAGACTTAGGGACACAGCTGGATAGTGGTCTCACCTTCTATAACCACATCGCCACAACAGTCAGAAAATCCTTCTATGTGGCACACCTCATCACTAAGGGCTTTTCATCCAGAAAAAAGGAGGTCATTTTCCCACTGTACTCATCCCTCATTAGACCCATTATAGAGTATAATGCCCCATGCATGTACCTCATAAGACATCTGCAACAACTGGAAAGGCTGCAGAAATACCTCATTAAAAGAATCACAGGCCTAAAGCAGATGCCATATGCTGAACGTCTAAAAAAATCTCCAGCTATACTCTGTGGCATATCCTCAACTCAGAGGCGATCTCTGCTTAACATACAAGGCCATGTCAAACCCTGAGCTGTTGGACATGCTCCACTTAAAGAAATCCCAATCCCTCAGAGCCACATGCTCCAGGGATCTAAACCTTGTCATCACAATGAACAAAACATGCTGGAGGGATAGGTTCCTGACAGAGAGACTCCCCATACTCTGGAATAGACTGCCCATACATGTCAAGCAGAGCATCTCCTTGGCCCATTTCAAAAGGAACCTTGATGATTGGATGGGAGATAGAAAATTCACCCCAGGGATCATGTCAGTTGCCCTGCTAGACAGGGGTCCAGGGAAGTAAATATTGTGGGAAGAAATATCCAGGGGATTGTTATGGCTAGGTTTGTATTGGCCCTAGGGCCGATAGCCTAGTACCAACTTATGAACCTATGAACTGTAGGTTGTAACTGTTGCTCAGGCATCTAGCGTTACTGCTATCACAGTTCTGTGATGTGACAATTTTCTTTTTCAGCATGAGCATGGCAAGACATGAATTATCCCTACCATATAAGTGAGCAGAGACTAGCAACCAAGCAGGGTTAGTTGTATTGACATAGGCTGACTTGTGTTTATATATATATATATATATATATATGCCATTTGCCATTTGGAGGATAGGTTCACTTATGCCAACCTTATTGCGTCTCCTCCCTGAAGGTCCAGGCAGTAAAGATGCATAGCAGACTCCTCAGGCACCACTCATTCCTACTGATGCTGTAGGTGGGTAAGATGGTAAGGCTGGGTGCATATCATTGGAAGGGGATACAAAATTCCCCCGTAGGTAGCCTGATGTGATTTTCCATGATGATAAGTACTGAGGAGTTGATAGAAGTCGTGGTTGAGAGGCAGCACTAGACAGTCAGATGGGTAGAAAGAGGTGCACCCTGGGGTAAACTGCAGGTTTGCACATCTGACATATCCCAGGCATTAGGCTAACCAGTGGACAGTTTGGCTTCTACTGCTGGTGATGGCTTATAGTAGTGTCCTTCTAGGCCCAGGAAGCAGACTTCACATCACAGATAATACCCTATATAAGTAACAGAAAACAAAAGAACTGACCAACACAGCTAAAGGCAGAAGTAAAATCTTTTAATAAACGTCATAAGTGTTTATCAGACTATGATAACGCACAATAAAAATCAACACTTATACACTAGTAAAAGTTACAGCATTCCCAGCAATTCCCAATAAAACAACCAATGAAATAAATTAAGTGATCTCAGAGTCAGTTTTAAATGGACAACATTGTTTAAACCAGACTTTTTATCTGCCTGCAGATTAATAATCCATCTCATTTCTGCATGTTCCATTCTGTTAAAAAGATCTCCCCCTTTCAACTCATCAGTAAGTTATAAAACTAAAAACTTAAACAAATGTGTATCCCCACATGAATCTACGTACTTCAGTAAAGCATTTGTAAGTTTGTTTTTAAGTATATCATACATATGCTCTAAGATATGTTCCTTTAGGGATCAACTGGGCTTTCCTTGTAAAAACATGAACAGACAGTGCAGGATGCCAGATACACTAAATATGTACTTCTACAATCGGCACATACCGTTGGTGTATAATGATTTCCTGTGTCAGGATGAATAAAATAAGAAAGGATGCTAACATATTTACAGGCACTACAAGATTTGCAAGGAAATGTACCAACATAGGTTCATAGGTTGGTACTAGGCTATCGGCCCTAAGGCCTATACAAGCCTAGCAATAACAATTCCCTGGCTATTTCTTCCCACACTATTTACTTCCCTGGACCCCTGTCTAGCAGGGTGACTGACATGATCCCCAGGGTGAATTTCCTTTCTCCCATCCAATCATCAAGTTTCCTTTTGAAGAGGGCCAAAGAGGCGATCTGCTTGACATGTATGGGCAGTCTATTCCAGAGTCTGGGGAGTCTCTGGGTCAGGAACCTATCCCTCCAGCATGTTTTGTTTATTGTGATGACAAGATTTAGATCCCTGGAGCATGTGGCTCTGAGGGATTGCGATTTCATTAAGTGTAGCATGTCCAACAGCTCTGGGTTTGACATGGCCTTGTATGTTAAGCAGAGATTGCCTCGAAGTAGATGATATGTGACAGAGTATAGCTGGAGTTTTTTAAGGCGGTCAGCATAGGGCATCTGCTTTAGGCCTGTGATTCTTCTAGTGAGGTATTTCTGCGGCTTTTCCAGTTGTTGCAGATGTCTTGAGAGGTACCTACCAAATGGGGCATTGTATTCTATAATGGGTCTAATGAGGGATGAGTACAGTGGGACAATGACCTCCTTTTTTCTGGATGAAAAGCTCTTAGTGATGAGGTGTGCCACATAGAAGGATTTCCTGACTGTTGCGGTGATGTGGTTATTGAAAGTGAGACCACTGTACACCTGTGTCCCTAAGTCTTTAATCACACTTACGGTGTTTTAGTGTACTGCCACCTATGTGATATTTCATGGGTACATGTTTTTTTCCCAAAGGGGATAACTATACATATCTTGGCATTGAGCTTGAGCCCATGGCTCTGGCACCAAGCATCTGTTTCTGTAAGGCCCTTTTGTAGTGTATCCACATCATTTGGGGATTCAGTAATGGCTCCCAGTTTGCAGTAATCTGCAAACTTTGTTAGCCAGAGTCCCTTAGTGTTGGCCTGTATGTCAGAGAAGTAGATGCCAAACAAGAGATGTCCCAGGACTGAACCCTGAGGTACTCCACGTGTCACTTGTCTGGAGCTGGATTTGGAGTCATCTGCTTTTACAGTGTGGGTTCTGTCAGTAAGCCAGTTGGCAACCCATCGAGTGACGTAGGGATTAATGCCCAGCTTAGTAAGTTTATCTATGATTCCAGAGTGGGGGATGGTGCCAAAGGCCTTGTTGAGGTCCAGATAGGCTGTGTGGACTGCCTTTCCCCTCGTCTACGGCTCTGGAGACTGATTCGAAGAAGTCAGTAAGGTTCAGGAGAGAAGATCGGCCCTTCACGAACCGAAACTGGGTGGGGTTCAGTGTTTTAAGGTTGCCAATGTCTTTGTTTATAAATTCCATGATAATACATTCCATGGCCTTGCAGATCAGGCTCGTCAGACTGATAGGGCGGTAGTTCCTGGGATCCAAGGTGGATTCCCCCTTGTGGAGTGGGATAACTGTAGCTGTGCACCACTCAGTGGGCACAAAGCCTGAGGTGTGGGTATGATTAAACATGACATTTAGGTGAGGTGCCAGTTCATTTTGTAGTTCATGTAGTACACAGCCTGGGATGTCATCTGGTCCCATGGATGCTGTATTCTTAGCTTTGGAGAGTGCGTTTTTTACCTGTGTGGCCGTTATTACCAGAATTTGGCAATCTTCCAGTATTGAGATGGGACATTTTGTGGGTGATAGGGGATTGAAGTTGGCACTGAATCGATCTGCCAGGATATTGGCAATATCCTTGTGATCAGTATATTTAATGCCATTCTGTTGTAGCTCAGAGCAGATCTGAGCATTGCCATTTAGATTCTTGACATAGTTATAGAATGCGTTGTGGTTATCTTTGGAATCTTTGACAATTTTATTTTTGTAACTAGCTTTGGAGGATTTTATGAGGGATCTCAGCTTCTTACTGAGGTTGGTAAGGGAGTTTTTTGCATCCTGGGATTTTCCTCTTTTCTGCAACAGTTTTTTTCCTTTTGTTGTAAAGTTTGTTTATTGCAGGGAACCACCAGATTGGCTTCCTTTTTTTGGAGGAGAGCATCTTGGTTCTATTTGGGATGGTACGATTCATGCATGAGTAGATGTGCTCGTACAGTGCCTTAATGTAGGACTCAGCAGTCGAACTTTCAGTTCCCATCTGCATGGGTGTCATGAAGTTTGTAACTTCTGACTTGAGTAGCATGAAGTCGGCCTTGGAGAAGTTTTTTACGGAGGTTTCCATACTGGGTGTGGGGGTGGGATGTGGATGTTAAGGGTGATTAGCCTATGGTCTGACCTGACCAATGAGGGGGTGACCATAGGTGTGGAGCATCAATTTCCCATGTTGGTAATGACCAGGTTAGGATATTGGTGCCCCTGGCGGGACTATGGATTAGTTGATCCAGGGCATTGGAATTTATGAATTCCAAAAACCGTTGGGCAAAGGTGTTGGTGCACGAGTAGTTTTCCCAGTTAATGGCAGGGTAGTTGAAATCACCCAGTTTTAGGGTGTTTGGTTGTATATTAATATTTTCCAGTATGTTTAGAAAGGTGTAGTGAGAATCTTGAGGCAATTTGGATTGCAGTCTTACCTAGTGTTAGTTGTACCTGGAGAATTTCAGACGCATTGTGTTGGGCAACTAACCTGGTGGTGTGAATATCCTTGGTGAATATGGACACTCCTCCACCTTTAGTGTTTTGATCCTGGTTTGGTAGCTGAAAAGTGTGGTAAGATGATATAATGATGCTAAATCAGTCTGACATCTTTTATAACAGAGTTGTCTTTTAAATGATTTTTTTATTTTTAAAACAGAACTTAAGTTTTATACCCACAATTTGCTTCAGCCCCTCATCGACCATCAAGACAGGCCAGTTCTTTTTAACTGCTTCACAGACAAGATGAATATCACTAGAATAGGTAAGAGAAACCTTGGTGGCAGTATGTTGCATATCTGATTTCAGTGCAGGAGCACTATCCGACCCATCCGTCAAAGAAAAGTACAGTTTAGCCCTGCCATGTCTAGCACTTTGTACCTCATTCATTGCCTTATAAACGCCATTCCTTAAATTGCCTCTATATATAAAATCATTGCTTAGCTCCAGTAATCCTCATTATTACTCAGCCTAGATATTCTCATAAACTGGCCTTTAACGACATTATTGTGTACATACTTGGGATGCATACTAGATCACCGTAGTAGGTTGTTCTTTTTACAGGGTTTTTTATATATGCTAGTAATAGTATGACCCACATAGGTTTTGACTAGAGTTACATCAAGGAAATCAATACTATGTAAGGAATAGTTTGAAGTGAACTTCAAAAAAATAGTTGTGCGTTGAAGATAACAGATAAATTCATGTAACCAGGAGATAGAACTGTTCCAAAGCAAAAAATATCATCCACAAAATGTTTCTTCCTCCATTTACAATGAACACTTCACAATATCCCCAGTCTAGTATACTCCATTTGCATTCCATGCAGCCCCTTCCTTAGATGTAGTTCAGCCATCCCCATCCTCATTTGTCATCCTTCTGTGTCTCTCTGCCAATGCTATATCTCTTTACCCCACTTTGTGTACATCCACCCTTCTTAGTCTGTGCTGCTGTGTGTTTATGTGTATGTGTGTGTGCACGTGCGTGCACGTGTGTTTATATGTGTGCGTGTGTGTGTTTATATGTGTGTGTGTGTGTGTGTGTGTGTGTGTGTGTGTGTGTGTGTGTGTGTGTGTGTGTGTGTGAATGTGTGCATGTGCGTGTGTGTACGTATGCGTGTGCGTGCGTGTGTGTGTGTGTGTGTGTGTGTGTGTGTGTGTTTATCCTTGCAGACTAACCTTTGCCATTTCCTTCATATATTTTCCCTTCCCCCTTCCCCCTTCCCCTACAGTCTTTCTATAATAGAAAATGAGACACTATCTCCAAAATTACATGTTCTACCTTCTTCTTTTCAGTATCTGTGTACCTGCTGCCTTTTACTTTTTCCTACTTCTGTGTTCACCACTTTCTTTCATTTCTATGCATCTGACATTTGACCACATATCCGGATGCCATAGCAACAGCTGAAGAGCTGTATATCACTGTGCACTGCTTTGCGCTGTCCTGCGAAGTGATGCACTTGTATATGCAGCATAGCCTCTATATATTTACTTATGCAGAGATTTGGGAAGTAACAGGTTCAGCTCTTGGAGATTCACAGAGGGTGGTACATGGTGTGTATATTTATTGTGCCTTCCACTTTTGATTATACGTTTCACTAGACAGATGATTCTGTTTATTTATTTACTGCACTGCTCATCCATGTAGATCTTAGGGCAGTTACCTGTATGGAAGTATGTAATTTATAGAATTAATCTATGGACTCCCACATACTGCCGGAAAGCTGCAAAAGCACTATCCAGGCATGCTGTATATCTTTATGAATCCCTGCAATAATTTCTTCAGTAAACAATCCCATTACCTTATGGCAAATTCAGCATAGATATTACCATGAGCTCCTGTATATCCTTGTGTAAGCTAACAAGTCCATTTGCCATATCAGTGTTAACTGTATCACCCCTCCTTCTATTTCTCCCACTACACATGACACTGACTTAAACCAATTAGTCTTTCACTATTGAACCTAACAAAATTAACTATCAGCTGGCATACATGTACCACAAATAACTAATATGCAACTGTAGCTCTTGAGTTTATTAGTGTCGAGTCTCTTGACTAGATTGTGTCCTTTACTACTAGGGGACCACACCTATTCAACTTTGTTCTTACTACTATAGCATTAACCTGTTCCATAATGTAGGTCTCCACACCAAGATCAAATCATGCCACTATCTCTAAACTCTTTTCCAAGAACCCAGTCCAAGATGTCATCTAGCACCAGTGTGTTCTGGGATTTCTCAAAGGCCAGCTGTCTAGCATTTTCAGACATCCTGAGGGAGTTTAAAAGCTCTCCACCTCACTGATGTCATTATAACAGAAGTAATACCCCCCCCCCTTTGTTAGCCAGTTAGGCACACAGTCTATTTTCAGGGGTAAACTGGGAGCAATGCTGGTTAAGTTAATTTCTCAAGGTCAAACAGTATACAAGTAAGGGTTGAGGGAACCAAACTATGCACCATAGGAACTACATTTCACAGGCTTATCCCTCTGCACCAACTCCCAACAATGAAAGTAGGTGCTTATATCATAGGCTTCTACTTTCACCCTAACTGCTTTGAATCATCTGTTCCTGTAAACAGGAAGGACAGTAACTTTAAGAACAAGCCACTATGGTGGAACTCCAATATCAAACAATTGTCCAAAAAAAAGAAATTCTGCAACTTAGGAATAAGTTCAGATGTCGCCATTCTACAAGCAACATTAAAGGCACAGACTATACATCGTCAGCTTTTGGGTAAAAAAAAAACATAACACCCTTTTAACTATGTTAGGACTCAGAGAAGTAAAACTCAACACTAGACTGCATTGATCTTTAATGGTGCCACCTACTCTAACCCTGGAGAAATTGCTGATATACTATCAGATAAATTAAGTTCCAACTTTTGCAAGCCCTTCCCTGCATATTTTCTCCTTGCTGTCAGCACTAAAACTGCCTCACCACTTCCCTTTTAAACCTATTCATGCTTAATGTCTTCACTGGGTACATGACCAAAGCCTGGAGAATGGCCACAGTGCTGCCCCTATAAAAAGGGTGGGGTCCTGCAATTGACCTTGGGTACTGTAATCCAATTAGTTTTACCATTATCATCAGTAACATATTATTGAGTAAAACAATGAATTTTGCAGTCTACAATCTGTTGTCCTGAACTTTCAGGGAAACAATGGCCATGCAACACACATTGTTTATATGCAGCCAGCTATTGTCTTTGTTATCATGCCATGCTCTAGTATTATTGAGAAATTTATGCAGCTGAATAGTAATCCCTACAGAACCTGATGGAGATCTAACTGTCTCATTGAAAGAATATACACAGTCTGGTATGGTAGCACTCTTTCCTTTAAAAGTCTTGCCATCAGTGGTGTCCTCCGGGGTTCCTTATTAGGTCTGATACTCTTAGGCATATGCTTTTCTAATTTTTAGCTGTAATGATTTCTAGCTACATTTATATATCACTACAAACTGGGCACTACTAGTAACTCTCCAGCTCATAGCCATATTCTTTAAGAGAACCTAACCCACATTAATTCATGGTGACAAGACTACAGACTCATTTTTAACATGTACAAACATTACTCTTTGAGGTGGAAGATTACCCATGTGCACCCCACATTAGAGATGCTGATTCAATGTTGATACTGTTATTAGAGACTTAGGCACATTTGTTGACAATGAGTTCTCAGCTGACAGTTACTTATAGAGTTCTGTTACAGAAGCCTTCTATCTACCTCAGCTAATTACTAATATTCTATATTCAGGTCCAAGGAAAATACTGCTCCTCTGTTCTCCATAATAAGGTCTATAATAGAATATAATTCTATAATTCTTAATATTTCTTCATTTTCTGTAATTCTAGTGTGACTTCCAACTGCACTGAAGAACCTTGCAGAACTTAAATCCCCAAGCCAGCTGTGTCTCATAGAATTCCCTTCACCTATCGTGTGGAAAATAACACCACTAACATAAGTAAAGCCAGTGGGACATCCAACTGTACTGAAGCACCTTGCAGAACTTAAATATGTGTCTCATTATAATATAAAAGGCATTAGAAGGTTGTGCTTTTTTTTTGCTGTAATCTTTAATGTACTGAACATAAATGCATGAGCCAGCAGCAGGGAATTCAGTGCCACCACCCCCCATGCAGAGACATTCTGATTTCTTCCCTTAAAGTCTGTAAAAACACTCCACACTAAACTGTAATTTTAGCCCTTCCAGTCTCTTAAGAAACATTTATCCATCTTTTTTTTATGTGGTATATCTCCACTACCCTCCCAGTCTGTCTCTGAGTTAACATTAGTTGCCTCAATCATTTACAGCCCTCAGACACTTCAACACCCCCCCCCCCCAGCAGAAACATTCTGGTTTTATCACTTAAAGTCAGTAACACATTCCGACTAAACTGTAATTCTAGCCCTTCCAGTCTCTAAAGAAACATTTACTTATATGTTTTTTTCTTCTATGTGATTTATCCCCAATACCCTCCCAGACTGTCCCTGAGTTAACAATAGTTGATTCACTCACTCACAGCCCTCAGACAAGATAATTTCTTAGGGCATCCAACTGGTAAATTAAAAGGGCTCTCACTACTATTTAAAGAAAAAAAGCATTAGTAACACTAGAAGGGCTAACATTTTAGATGTGACTTCAGAGCAGCTGATAGTTTATGTTTTTAATTGCACATACCTTGATTGGCTCATCCTGCTCTGCACACCCTATGGGCTCAATCCGCTCCCCTACCCTGCCCTCAGTTCCCACCAGCCCCTGCATACTCTGATTTTATAGGTAACCTCCTTTACAAAGACCATCCTTCATCCTCCCATTATCCAGTAATAACATCCCTCAGCACTATCTACACACGCCCTTCCACTTCCTAAGTCCTATCCTCTTTCCTCACACCTCACCCTCTTATCTCTACCCAATCATAGTAGAACAACTCAGCTTTCCCCTCTGACTACTCTGGTTAAGATATTCTCACTAATCTACACCATCTTCTAGCTAAATTCACTATACACACCTCACACCCATCACTCTCATATCTACTCTCTCATTCAGCACTTCTACAATTGTTGTTCTTACTGTCTGATTCACTCACATATATGCCTTAACAAAATCTAACCAACTATTAACAATTTCATTTTCCACATCACTTAGAAGTCAACCATATGAGATAGCAGCATGCTACTTTACCTCCTCTTACCACCCATCCTATTTTTCCTCTTTGGGTTGTTATCCATTCACACTATCCTACTATACCCTCCAACATCACCCACTCTTACCTGCACTGTATCACCCTACTATTTATGTCCATACTTCCATGTCTCCCCCTCCCTCTTTAATTACTCCTACATTCAGCTTCATAAATTAAAGCATTTCGCCATTCCTCTCTACTCTCCCAAACATAGACTTACATCCACTACCTACTACATTACTTTGTTTAGTAAACTAACACCATTGCCTACCGCACTTTTACTAGAACGGGATATCCACCCCAGTCCCAGTCCATCCCATCCCACCATCACTGCCAAACCAACAAGGTACTAACCCCTTCCTCTCCACCAAAATACCTATTACTCTATTCCATAAACCTACCAGTTCTTCCAAACAAAATAACAGAATGCCATGATTGGATTGCCCACCACTCTCCCCACATCTTAACTCTCTCAGAAACTTGGCTAAAACCACATATTAGAAATTCTGAAATTCTACCTCCTGGTTATAACATCTTTCAGCAGGAAAGACTTTCTAAAAAAGGGGAGGTATCTCCATCCTATACTCAGAACAACTTAACCTCTCCCCCCTCTCATAATCGCTGCCAGACTTCTCCCCAGCAGAACTTGTCTTTCTTAACTATCATCTCAACCCTCATAAAAACACTGGCCATAGTGTCTATCTACATACCCCCTGGTAACAACATTCCAATCCTTTAAAATATCTTAACTTGGATCTCCCAAATATGTCATGTGAAACAATCATACTAGATGATGTTAATATTGATTGGAATAAGCTCTCCCCTAAAGTCCCCAGTTCCTCTATTAACCTACTCGGCTTCAGTCATCTTATTTCTTCTTCCACTCACATACACAAAAACTCCAGCTTCATTCTTGATTGGATCTTAACTTCCAACCCCAATCAGTATCACAATCTCACCAGACTCAATAAGTGACCATCTCCCTGTCTCATTACTAAGGTTACCTTCTCAAACCCCAACAACCCACCTGTATAGACAGTGCTGTACCCTGTCCAAATTTAATGGAGAAACTTTTAACTACCAATCAACTGGTCTGACCTGTATAGCCTTCCTCTAAATGATGCTGTTCTTGAATTTAACAACATTTTCCTAAACATACTAAATGCCCTACCTCCTATTAGGAAAATTAGAATTAAACCAAATCTTGCCCCCTGGCTCTTCAAAGATACCCTTTCCACCATGAAACTTAGAGACAATACCTGGAAAGAATGGTCTTAGTCAAAATCACATTCTCTCCTCCTTAAATATAAAGAACTCAGAAACATCACTAAAAAACTTATTATTCAGGACAAAACAACATTTTATCAAGAAGTCCAATCCACCCAGTTTTCTAATCCAAAAAAATTCTGGCACACTACGAAGTGTATACTTCATCCTGGTAAACCCTCTACCCCCAACCCCTTCCCTGACAAAACTCGTATTGAAACTGCCACTCTTCTAAATAACTACTTTATAAACTCTATCAGAAAACTAACCCACCCACAGAACAACCACAAATAGCCCCTAACCCCCTCAACCACCCACGCCCAATCAACCTTCTCCCTGAAACCTGTTTCCACTGCCTATATCAAATCCTTTCTGCTAAAACTGAAAACTTGCTCACCCTCTTTTGATAACCTACCCCCACAATTTCTTAAATGTGCTACTGACTCTATAGTAGATCCCATCTCAATTCTTATTAACTATTCTATCAAAGAATCCTCAATCCCTGAGATCTGGAAATCCTTCTATATTATTCCACTTCACAAGGGAGATAACTCCACCGAATCTACCAATTACCGACCAATAGCCATTCTTTCCCCTCTCTCAAAAATTCTCAAGAAATGCATTCATAAGCAACGTATGTTCTATTTATTTCATGAAAACCTCCTTATCCCCTCTCAGCATGGATTTAGACCACACCACAGTGCATCCACAGCCCTGCTATATTTTACACAGACTGTAGCAGAAGCAAAGGACAACAATAAACTCGTATCATGTGTGTTCCTTGACCTCTCTAAAGCTTTTGACACTGTCTCCCACCTTAAACTCCTCTCTAAACTATCCAAACTTAACCTCTCCACCTCCACTGTCCTCTGGTTCTCCAGCTATCTCAAGACATCAATCTGTTAAATGACAGACTTCCTACTCACCCTTCTTACCTATCCAAACTGGTGTCCCCAAGGATGCATCCTTGGCCCCCTTCTCTTTAATATTTTCATTAACAATTATCACTCTGTCTGTATCTCATATTCACTAATCCAATACATGGATGATTCTACCCTTATCCCCCTCTCTGACAACCCCACTAAACTACACTCTCTCACACAGACTTCCTTTAAAATTGTCAAACACTGACTAACTGACAACCAACTAATCCTTAACCCAAAGAAAACCAAACTCCTTCTTTTTCTCCCAAAATCTTTATCCCAACTTAAAACATCTTTCAGTCTCTCTTCTCTTGACAACATCTTTGCAGACTCCACTACAAAACTTCTAGGAATCACTATCGATGACCAACTGAAATTTGACCATCATATCCTACAGTCCATCAAAAAGGCCAATCAAAAAGTAGATTTGCTGTATAGACGCAAAAAATTCTTTAACACTGCTAGGACTTCACTTGCACAAGTCTATCTTCTCCCCTGCCTACTCTACACTTCCCCTATATTCACACAAATCCAAGAAAATCTCCTAACCAAAGTAGAACAAACTTACAACCAGATAGCCAGATTTGCCTATAATATCCCCTACAGATCCCATCACTGCCTCGTACTAAAAAAACTTCAATGGCTCGAGTTCCCACAACTACTCCAGCTTTCAAAGCTACAAATTGCACATTCTCTTTTCTACAAACCTGAAAACTGTCTCTCCCTGTCCACCCTCCTATCCATCTACAAACCTTCATGTTCTCTCTGTAGCACTGACCAAGCAGTACTGAACACCTACAAGTCCAACAAAACTAATGGCAGATTACTTTATAAATGCTCCATATCTCAAACCTGGAACAAACTCCCATCTAACATATGACATATCCAATCTTCCCTCCTGTTCAAAAAAGAAATGAAAAAATTCTTAGCCACCTAATCTGTCACTACCACAGCAGAACTATTCCCTTCATATATTATATATACTTACAATCCTGTGACTCTGTAGCTACACCACTGAGCACTCTTAAAAACTAAACATTCCTCCCAACTTTGCCCCCTATTTTACTTCTTATTTCCCCTGTCACCCCAACTCTTTACTCCACATTTCCTTCTCTCCACTCTCTCTTTACCACCACTCCTTCCACCCCACCCACTATACCTGACACAACTGCCATGCTTTGCTATTCTCTGTCTCTTCAATTACTCTTCACTCTTCTCTACACTACACTTGCTGTTCTTCTATTTTGTTCCACTAATTCTACCTCTATCATTTTGTTGCTGTACATGCACAAAATGTGTACTTTTAAAGATTTCTACAAGGCATTAATGTTGTTATTCACATCTCTTTATCTAGTCCTTTTTAATGTTCCTAAGCTTGTAATGTAACTTGGTATGGTTATGATATATGTGTATTATTATTTTTTGGCATTATCTTTTTTATTATGTGTTTGTGGAGCTTTGTCGATACTTTTAATGATTATCTGCAAGGCATTAATGTTGTTATTCACATCTTTTTATCTTGCCCTTTTTATGTTTTTAAACTTGCAATGTAACTTGGTTTTGTTATGATATATGTTTATTATTTTCTTTGGCATCATCTTTTTCATCGTGTTTCTGGGGCGTTTCTCCTTGGGTCTCCACTGAAAGTGGGCGCCAGCCCAGTTTAGTAACCCAGTTAACGAAGGACAAACAATATAAATAAATAAATAATTCTCCCTTTGACATAAACCTGTCCAACAGTATTGCCCAGCATGAAAAAACATAATGTTTCCTAACCAAGGAAATCTCTGACTTGATCTCTCTAAGTTATACAGAACTTCTAAAAGTCCTCTCACAGTCTCCATCTTTTATAGACTACTGAGAAGTAACCTTTGCTTATGCTACAAGGTCATAAATGAGCTAATCCTCTTCAATCTATTGAGTATTTGTAAAAAACATACTACCACTAATACCCACCCTTAATCTAAATCAGAGTATAAACAGAACCTGTTAACAGGACAGAGATCTCTCCCAAAGGATCACTACCTATGGAATAAGGTCCTACTCCATGTCAAGTTAAGTAGCTTCCCACCCTTTTTAAAGGTATCCTTGATGAATGAATATAGAGCTATACGTTTACTCTTGGTCTGTCCTATCAGGCTTTATAGGTAGGGGGAACACACAGTGGGAATTGCAGTGGCTAGCCTCCAGATGGCCTACTAGCACAACTGCCTGGTGCAAAACCTATGAATATATGAAAGTATAATAAATGCAGTATTAAGAAATTCAGAATGTATCTGGAAGAGATTATACATTCTATAAATATAAGCCAAACCATTTTAAATGCTACCAGCCATTGCCTGTATCTGATAAGTAAAAAAAAGTTTGTTTGAAGCAGAAATTATTATATTGTTATTCATATTTTCAACGTCTGATTTTTTTAAATTTGTTTTGTTTTTATTTTTTATTTTGCTTCTGTTTTCCGGGTTTATCCAAATGGTTTAGTCAAAAACCTTGTTTCAGCAGAGGCCCAGGTAGAAAAGCTCCAACATATTACAAGCATTTTTAAACAGACTTTCAGTAATATGAATGAACAGACATTAAGTAACATACATTAACCATTACACATTTATTTCCTAATGACATTTCATATGAATGCAATCTCAGTTGCTTATAAAATTACATATAAAATGGGATTCTAAATGAAGAGAAATAGTATGACGATATGGCAAGCTGAACATAGCAGGGCATTTATTCTGGAGGTGTACAGGAGCAGATCCATTAATTTGATAGGTAAAGTTTAGTTGTGTTTAATGAGTTTACATTCAGAATGGATATCAGTAACAGAGGGATGTGGTTCCATGGTTTAATTACACTGTTTGAATATAAAGATTCACCAGCAGTGTTAGATGAGTTGGTAATAATGATTAGTGTTTTTTTTTCTCAAGAGTATAAAATTCTATTGGGGAAGTACTGTTTTATTAAGTTGTTAAGGGCTTGGCAGTTTTCTGGGATATAGAGAAGTCTGTTTATTGTAGTTATGTGAGAGAGAGCTAAGTGATGTGGTAGTTCTAACCAGTTTAATTCTCTGAGGGCTAGGCAGTGGTGTGTTGTATTGTTATAATAATTGGTTGTTTTGGACCATTTCTAGCTCTTTTGAAGTTCCCTGTTTAAAATCCACCTCTGGGCATTTTTTTCTGGCTATACTACTCAGACAAGCTCCTCGTGGTCCTGCAGAGTGGTCCTAGCTACAGAGAACTCAGAAAAGTGACTGCTTTCTGGATTTAAGTATCTTTGCTGTTTTTTTACTTAAAATACCTTCTCTAGCTTACCCTAAACAAGCTTAAACTGTTTTTTAGCTGTTTGCTGCATTATTTAATATCTGCACTTAAAGTTACATTTTACTCGAAATTGATCAAAAGTTTGTTTGTTTGTTTAATTTAACTGTTGAGGCTGCCCACTAAAGTGTGCTAGCCTGTGTAACTGATTCATTACTGTTTCTGCATTTTCTGTGTATTTTCTATCTAAAAACAAACAAAAAAATAAATAATCCTTGTTTTCCCGCCTCTCCTCGACTAGTTTAGACCAGTTTACAGGCTTTGCTGTATTCTGGGCTGTGGTGTAGTTCCTCTGTTTTCCATTACCTTACTTGGATAGAAGGAAGTTTCTTTGCTCACCAGTGGGAGTGGGGAGCCTTGAGCAGCCTACCTGTCCCTGTAGGAAGTGACCTCAGCACAAGAGCTGTAGTAATTGGTTGTTTTGGACCATTTCTAGCTCTTTTGAAGTTCCCTGTTTAAAATCCGCGTTTGCACAGCTTTGCGCGGTTGTGCGCATAGCGCAGCGCCGGTTAAACAAGGTTAAACTTCTTCTGGGTCCGCCAAGTCTGCTCTTCAAATTTTCCCTTAAGGAAGCTCTACTCTTAGTATAATCAAACTACTCACTATATTATAAGCCTAGCACTTGTTCTCAAAACTTCTCTACTAAGTAAGCACTCTCATACTAAGTAAGCACTACATCCACCTACCACCCCTGTGGATATCCACTTCCTTTAAAGGCACAGCACTCCCTTATACTGTTCTAGCATGTCAAATGGTAGATTACTGGCGTCCTCTCCAGTTCAGCTGGTTAACTTGGGTATCTTGAGACAATGCTACAATTGTCTCATGTACACAGACAACCCTCTCCTCCTCCCAACAAACACAAATACATGTGAGAGATGCAACTATATAGCCAAATTGGAGGCTGAACTCTCTCAACTTAGGGCTGGCATGACCAGACAGGAGGAGATGGTAACCACACACACAACAAACCCAGTCCCACAAAGACCTACCGCAACTTCAAACCAAACACATAAAAACACAAAGACATACTCGGAGGCTCTAATAAAAAACTTACCAAAACAACAGAGGCTCCCAAAGCAGACATCCAAATATCCACCACCTCAAAACAAAACACATGCGAAACATACTTCAATAAATCAGTGTGTCAATCAATCACAGCCGTTAAGGCCAAACACCATGCCTGATACACTAGTAATAGGTGACTCTATAGTCAGACACACTGATGTCCCGCTTACCAGGCTGAACAAGGAGAGGGTGACTGTGACCTGCCTATTGGGAGCTAGGATCCGCCACATAACACACGCACTCAGGTCACTCCAAAGCAAGTACAAATATGACTCCGTCATTGTCCATGCTGGCGTGAATGACCTGAGACGTACCTCCATGGACTACATGAAAAGAGACATAGAGGAGTTCTCTGATTATGTAGCCCAGGCTGGTATGACCCTGACCCTGGGATGACATGTTGGACAAGCCATGCTGTTTTGCAAGGGACGGCTTGCACCTGTCACCACTGGGCTTCCGGATATTGGCTAAGGCTCTTGCCACCCCCATAGTGCCTTTTTTAGGCAAGACTCAAAAGACAAACCCACCTCCTTAGAAAACAAAAATGGAAAAAAACTAAGGGTAATGCTGCTCAACGTCAGAAGTCTAAATCTCAAGATGCAGGCACTCGATGCACTCCTCAGTATGGAGAACATCGACGTCTGTGCAGTAACTGAAACCTGGTTCAAGGCTCCTGAGAGCACCCCAGTGCTACCAGGCTATACCTCGTATCATGCTTTTCGGCCCCAAGACCCGGGCCGAACCACAATGGGAGGGGGAGTGTCCATATTCATCAAGGACACCCACACCTCCAGGTTAGTAGCAACACATGAAGCATCGGAGACCATACAGGTGCAACTAACCATAGGCAAAACTGCTATACAACTGGTAGCATGTTACAGACCACCCTCCCAATCTCAGGAACCCCACTCAGCCTTCCTGAAGACATTGGAGGATATGAATGTATCACAAAATACCATCATACTGGGAGACTTCAACTACCCTAACATAGATTGGGTACATTATTCTAGCCCTAACACCCTAGCCCAAAGGTTCCTGGAATTCATAAATTAAAATGCACTGGAACAACTAGTCACCTCTCCCACTAGGGAGATAATATACTAGACCTGATCATCACAAACATGGGGACAAAATGCTCCACACCGGAGGTATACCCCTCACTAGTGAGATCTGACCACAAACTAATCACCCTGGATATACATATCCCACCTCCACCCCCAGCACAAAAGACCACAGTGAAAAACTTCTCAAAAGCAGACTTCACTCTTCTTAAGACTGAGATGGTATCCTTTAAGCCCACTGGGCCAGTGGATACCATATCCCACAATGCTGAATCCTTCACAAATGCTTTCTATGGACATCTCCAAGGATGCATGGATCATGCAATCCCAAATAAGTCCAAGTCCCTCTCCACCAAAGGCAAGCGTCCTGTCTGGTGGACCTCAGCCATTAATAAATTGTATAACAAAAGAAGGAAGCTACTGCACGACAGAGCAAAATCCCATAATGGGAAGACATCTCTGATCAACACTAGCAGAAAACTACGTTCTCTCATAAAAACATCCAAGGCCAACTTTGAGAGAAAAATTGCTAAGGACACTAAAGATAACCACAAAGCCTTCTTCAGCTATGTTAGAAACCTGGGCGGAAACCCTCAGATATGCTCAGAGTTAGTTCACAACAACAAAAAATACACTGAACCCACAGATATTGCCAACATTTTGGCTGACAGGTTCAGTGTAAATTTCTCTCCTCCCTCACCCCCAAAAGAAGAAATACTTATCCCAGCTGAATGTAATCTCCCTGTCATCTCAGATGTCCAGATGAGAGCCGCCCTCAGCAAAAGCTAAAAACACAGCATCAATGGGACCTGATGGTATCCCGGGTTGCGTGCTACATGAACTCCAAAAGGAGCTAAACCCGCACATAAAAATGTTATTTAACCTTAGCCTTTCTACAGGATATGTACCTGAACACTGGCGTACAGCAACAGTGGTCCCACTCCACAAAGGGGGTACCTCTACAGACCCTGGGAACTACCGCCCCATAAGCTTAACCAGCCTGGTCTGCAAAGCTATGGAAAGAATCATTATGGAACTCATAAACAGAGACATTGGGGACCTACACACACTTGATCCTACCCAGTTCAGCTTTGTAAAGGGCAGATCCTGCCTTTTGAACCTGGTTGACTTTTTCAAAACAGTCACTAGAGCCATTGATGAGGGCAAAGCAGTCCATACAGCCTACCTGGACTTGGCTAAGGCCTTTGACACAATACCCCACTCAGGCATCATAGATAAGCTCAACAGCTTAAATGTAAACCCTTATGTCACTAGATGGGTTGCAAACTGGCTAAATGACAGAACCCATAAAGTTAAAATCACTGGAGCAATGTCAGACTCAAAGCCAGTCACAAGTGGTGTCCCACAGGGATCTGTCCTGGGACCCCTCTTGTTCGGCATTTATTTCTCAGATGTTAAAGCAAACATGGGAGGGTTGTGGCTGACAAAGTTCGCAGATGACTGCAAACTAGGCGCCATAGTTGATACACCAGTGGACACATACATCATACAAAAAGGCCTCACAGAAACGGACAACTGGTGCCGGAGTCATGGCCTTAAACTAAATGCCAAAAAATGTATAGTCATCCCCTTTGGGAAAAACAAAGTACCCACAAATTATTACATAGACAGCAACCCACTGAGTATGGAAAAAGTAATCAGAGACCTAGGGACCCAAGTCGACAGCGACCTCTCATTTGACACCCACGTTGCCAAAGTGGTTAGAAAGACATTCTACCTTGCACACCTTATCATGAAGGGATTCACATCCAGATCCAAGGATGTCATTGTACCCCTATACTCCTCCCTCATCAGACCCATGATTGAGTACAATGCCCCATTTGGTATGTACCTCACCTGGCATTTGCAACAGCTGGAGAGACCACAAAAGTACCTCACCAAGAGGATCAAAGGTCTCCAACATATGTCTCATTCTGCCAGACTAAAGAAACTCCAGCTCTTTTCAGTAGCATACCGCCTGCTCAGAGGTGATCTGTGCCTGACGTACAAGGCCATGTCCAATCAGGAACTGATGGACATGCTCCACCTCAAAAAATCCAAATCCATCAGAACCACGAGCGCTAAAGACTTAAACCTCAGCACAAGTATGAATAGGACATGCTGGAGGGATAGATTCATAACCCAGAGGCTTCCCATGCTCTGGAATAGAATCCCAGTTCATGTTAGGCAGAGCCCCTCACTAACTCTCTTCAAGAGAAATCTTGATGAGTGGATGGGAGATCGTAAGTTTACCCCAGGGGTCACATCTGTGTCACTACTAGACAGGGGCATAGTAAACTAATTCTATTATATAAGGGGACCTTCACTGTGTCACTATTAGACAGAGGCACAGTATTCGAAATCTATTCTGTGCATTTTTGTACCATTTCATGGGGTGGCAAAAGCCACATCACTATGGCTAGGCTTACAAATGCCCCAGGGCAGATAGCCTAGTACTAAACTATGAAACTATGAAACTATAGTTTACTGAAAATATGGCTATTTTGTTATAACATTGCTTAATTCTGGACAATTGTGAGACTTGAATCTTACTGAAGATTGGGGCAGAATAGATAAGAGATGGCAGTCAGAAAGTATAGGGTATATATCTTCTGACTATGTCAGTGAGGTAGGTTGTACTCTGGATAATGTACCTAGTTTCTGATGAGTTTTTTTTTTAACCAAGTGTAATATATGGAGGTCGAATTTCCACCGATCATCTGTTATTACACCCAATAATTTTATGGGGTTGCAGAAAAGGTCAAAGATAACAGATTACAGTGGTATAGAAAAGCAGAAAACAATCTGGTAAAGAATATTTGGGACAGACAGGTAAAGGCAAAAGGAAACAAGGATGTCCAGCAAAGAAGTGGATGGACTATGTGAAAAAAGACCTGCAAAAGTCAGGCATGAGTGTCGAAGAAGGCAGAAATGTGGCATTGAATAGAGAGAGATGGTGACAATTGACACAACACCCTAACCCATGTACAAAATGGGCAAGGGGGGGGGGGGAATCTGCTGCTGCTATGACTGCTGATGGGGAATTTTGTGTGCTTTTCTTGTTCTATCATACTATTGTTGGCAGAGACAATAGTGAATTTTATTTTATTTTGGTAGAGATGTGTTTAGGGGTAAAGAGGAGTAGTATTTAGCCATGTTTCAAAATGTAAATAGGATTACTGTGTAGGGTCTTGGAGTTCACAGAGAGATTTGGCACAGCTATTAGGGTCAAGTCTTTAGTATATTAAACAAATAATAGCTTTTCTTCTGGGCAGAGGTCATGTTGAAAAGCACAGGGCCTAGTACAGATACTTGTGAAACACCAATAGTTACAGGCAAGAAGGTGGAGAAAACATTTTCCCATTTAGCTGTTTGTACTCTGTTTGAGAGGTAGGTATGGAACCATCACAGTGAAGAGCTGGCAATCCCTAAGGATGAGAGTCTTCATCTAAGAGTTTCTGGTGGGAGACATATCAAAAGCTTTGTTTAAGTCTATGAAGATGGCTTTGGGCATTTCTATGGGTGTTGACAGTATTAACAAAATTCGGTGAAGCATTATTAGTGCTGTAATTAGGGTAGAAGCTGCATTGGGTTGAAGACAGAAGCTGATTATCTTTTAGATAGTTGAGAAGTTGCATATAAATGCATTTTTTATTATTTTTGATACGGCAATAAGATGACAATTGTCCTGTAGTTTGAAAGATCTGTATTGATTCTACCCTTGTGCAGTGGAATAATGGATGATTTGTTTTTCCATTCCAAGGGAACTTTATTTTCAGATATGGATCAATTGATCAGAGTTGAAACTAGATATTCAATAGTCTCAGCTGCTATTTTAGGATATCTGCCAGATAGATTGTTAGGGGCAGTTATAGCAGGCTTTAACTTTTTGAGGTATTTTTTGATGGTATCTGTGGGAACTGGTTGGAAGGAGAAATGATGAAGGAGGTTATCTGATTCCGTTGGGACATCAGGAGCATGATTAGTCAGCTGCTTGGTTAATGAACATACAGTCTGTATGAAGTGATTACTGAATTGATTGGCTATGGTATCATTTTGTTTCTGTGTGTATAGTGTTGGTTGCATAGCTTGTCCTGAATTTAGCACTTTAATTAGACCAACAACAATTGGGATTATTGGAGTGCATGTTTTGATTGGTTGAGTAACAGGGTTTCTTAGCTTTGGTGAAAATTTGTTTTGTTAGGTTTCTTAGTTGTGTTTATGCTAGCAAAGTGGGAGCCGTTTTATTTTTTTGTTCAGACTTTTTAACTGCCAAAAGTTGAAAGTTATTTTAGATAAGTATGCAACATTTATGGTAGATCCTGACCGCTGCCAAAATTGAAGCTGTGATTTAACGAAGTAATTTATAAAGGATGACTATCTACAAATCTAGCATCCAGCATTACCATCTCAAAGTCACAAATTCTGCACTTCTATGTGAACTGTAGGTGGTGGAACCTCTGAGACTTCTAAAACTGCTACATTTTGAGTTAATATTCATCTTCTGTGTGGCGACATGCGTGAATGGGCCTTCCTTCATTGAAGGTTGTGCGTTAGGCCCGGCAAGCCAGCATGTAAAAATCTACTGCCAATCATTAGCGGACCGGAGTTCCGCTGTGGTGACCCCTAACCGGGAAAAGCCGAAAGACACAACAACAGCAACTCATTTTCTCAATGTATAAGTTCCTAGATTTTCTGCATTTTAGTTTGAATTTAAATGATGCCATCTCTGACCCAACAGTTACATATATGGGGGGGGGGGGTTGAGATTCAGCAAGGCAGAGTCAAAATAAGGAAATCATGCAGCCTAACTTAATAACCTTCAATACTCCTTAATATTTCAGGCAGTTGTAAAGTGAAGAAGCAACTGTTAGTTTAATTTTTAAAGAGTAATACCTTTTCAAAGTAGCAAATGCATAGTTAGATATTATTTTGGCTGTAACGGCTAAGAGCAAATGCTCAGAAGAGCAAACATTCTTTATTTATACTTTACTACCTGCAGGCAGCTCTACTTGTGAGGTTGTGGTACAGTGTGGTCTGGGAATTTGTCCTTTGCCAACTGTTGTGTGATATTTCTGTTGGTATATGTAGCTAACAGAGAGTGCAGGGGCTTGCCCCCTCGCACGAAATACTGTTTTTTTCATTGTTTGTTCATTCAATCTAAAAAGATTGTTCTTTTACTCTCTGCTCTTTTGAGTGTTCACTCTTGTTAGGTAATCATTATTTTATATACTTTTTAAGGCAAAGTAGGATTTTCAAAGTCCTTATAGACAATATAGAATAGTTTATGCTCTGGCTCCAAGGATATGACCCAGCAGTCAGACTGCAGCAGTTCCTGTAGCTAATAGTAACTGTTGCATCTTCTGTAACTTCCCTGTAAATGCTACTATTTTAGTTTACCTTGAGTCCCTCTAAATTACATTTTAGAGATCATTTGCTGTGGTTGTAGTCTGAATTTAGATGTCCTTTCTGTTTCTACAGTTACTTTTCTAAGGGGGAGAATATGATTCAGCAAGCCAGAGCTCAAATTGCGAAATCATATTGTCTTAACAACAATCTTCTTACAGCAAAATATGCAATATATGCCAATTATTTTTTAACCAACATACTTCCCCTTTAGCAAATGCACAATGTTATTCCATTTTGCAGTTTGAAAAAGGCAAGTGCAATGTAACTTTTTTCACTGTTACCTTGAGTCAAAACAGCTCAAGTAAAATTTTTCATTTTTCTTGGAAAGAACATTAATTTTTGTTTTGGCCATTGATGTTTCTTCTTTCAGACTGCATTTCTGCTCCAGAGACTCTGACTTTATTGCATAATATCTGGAGAACTATATATTAAATACCGATTTGGTCATGAATTGAAAACCCATGGATGTTAACAAAAGAGCACAGAGAAAAACAACCAATATGTCTGCAAATGTAATTTTGTTAGTTTCATTGAATATTTATCATTAGCTTATAAGTGAATTCATTCCACTCACCCTCCCTCTTACATAAAAAAACTTTTAGTTAAGCAGCTTGGGGAAAGCAAATTTTACAAGTGTCTTTGATAAAGGAACACTTTTTATAGGTATAAAATGAAGCAACACGTGTTCAAAATCTTTATTTACACTGAGACATAGCCATAATAAAAAGGTATCATAATAAAAAATATCCAGACAATTTTGTATCACACATTGCATTGTGTTATTTTAATTTCCGTTGCTGATAAATGAGGAAAATTATGCAAGACAGAACTCAGCTGTTTTAAAATCTCAAACATGAATAATTTGTGGTTAGAGTTGCCCTGTGTATAAAATTAAGGTCATTTCTCTCTTTCGTTTATGTGCTTTAAGACTGTAGCCCTTGATATAACCCTAGCAGTTCTAGAACATTTCAGTGATTAGACCTGCAGTAATACAGACTGAATTTTGATCATATTTTTCACTCCTGCATGTCTATTCATCTTTACAATCCACTTTATTTTTCCCTCTAATTATTATGTACTTTCTGTAGCTTGTAACTTTTACCACATCAAAAGTTATGAATGACCTGACACACATCACTTTGCTAATTATGATAATGGGACACAGCACCTGAATTCTAAATGAGTCATTTCTGAAATGCTTTTTCAACCCATCACAGCTCATGAATACCAATTTTATAATGATCAGTCTGTAATATTCTGCTATAATCTGTCAAAAACAAAATTATTAGCATTCGTTTTTACTGAACTCTGACCTCTAAGTGTACCACAATACAGAATTCAGTACCGTGCCACTGAAATGCACCATATCAAACTAAACATTGTGTCCTTCCCTGGACATGCACAGCACTCAATAACTGACTATTGCATTTCCATAATTATGTCAGATTCCTTACTTTTGCTCTTCAGTATATTATGCTTTGTTGTGTTCTTTTCACTTTAATTCAGCTAAGATTGTGGGTGAAAGGGGCTGGTCAGGCCTGTTCAGGTATCCATTTACCAAATGTATAAACTACCAACCAAGCAAACAAACAAGTTCATATGTCCATCAGTAGTGTTGCAATGTAAGCTATTTTATAGTATGCTACAAGTGTGTCCATGTAATTCATATGGTCTAGAAACAGAACAAAACAGAATCACACACAAAAAAAATGAAAGATTACCTTCAGGCAAATTTCTGTGTGGAGTTTGCATGTCCTCCCGGTGGTTGGGTAGTGTTCAAAAGACATGCGTGCGTAAATGGGCTTGCCTTCGTTGAAGGTTTGGCATCGAGCTGGCACCTCGGCATTTCGTAAAAATCTACTGCCAGTCATTAGTGGACCGGAGTTCTGCTGTGGCGACCCCTTACCGGGAAAAAGCTGAAAGACAAACAACAACAACAACTGTGAAAAATACATCATCAACTAAATATACACTTGAGGAGAAAAACAGAAATCCACAGACTGTTATTTTGACTAGAATTACAGCATATGGTAGCTGGCTTTTGTATATGTGCTTTATTTATTTGCTTTTCAGCTTTTTGCTATCAGTGGTACACCTTATGTATGGCTGACTTTTTCAATCAAGGGCAGATAACACATACTTAACCTGGTGCATTCTTTGAGAAGGTCACCAAAGCAGTGGATGAAGGCAAAAACAGTTCACACTGTCTATTTTGACATGGCCAAGGCATTTGACACAATACGCCTCTTGGGCATTGTTGACAAACTCAAGAGGTTAGGTATAAACTCATATGTTACCCAGTGGCCAGCTGGCTCACAGACAGGACACAGGATATTATAATTGGTGAGTCCACCTCTACAAAATGACCAGTCACAAGTGGAGTTCCTCAAGGATGGGACCACTCATTTTTAGCATTTAGTTTTCTGAAGTTAAGGTCAATGTCAATGGCCTCTGGCTAACTAAATTTGCAGATGATTGCAAATTAGGCGCAGTCATACAATCCCTTACTGCTGCAAATGTTCTACAGGAAGGGCTGACAGAGACAAATAACTGGTGTCAGAGACATATGCTAAAACTAAATGCCAAGAAATGCATAACTGTATCATTTGTGATGTCATCCTCCGCTGGTGTCTATCATATTGGCAACACATCCCTAAGAGCTGACCCAGTAGTCAGGGACTTGGTGACACACATAAACTAATCCCTTAAATAGTCTCCACTGTAGGGTAGATGTCAGCAACCCTCCTTCTCATGGCCATTTTTATCCTGCTACCTTCAGTTAGCACCAGTGTACTGATAGTTCTCTCAATCCCCAGCACCACTTGTTCACCCTTTCTCAGTATGTATCTCTCCAATGTGATTCCCCTCTCTGTGTATGCAACCTGCACCCTGTCCTCTCTATAATCCTATACATCTGCCTCTGAGTGAACTCTTAATAATTATGTGTCTTTGTCTGCCCTGCCATCACTTTCTCTGTTTTGTTATCCTTTCCCTTCCATTGCATCTATGTGTGCAAAAAATATGGTGTAACCCCCCCCCCCCTCCAAAAAAAAAGCTTCTTTTTATGCATAATCCTTGGCATTTTCCTATACTCAGACCTTGTCTTCTTCCCCCTACTTATTAAATACACCTTATTTCATCATGTCTTATTGCTTCCTGATTCTCAACATGGTGTTGGAACTGTGAGGCATGCACTGCTGGACATGAGTGGACAGGAGTTTGGGGGTTATTCCGATCTAGAATCAAATGCATTCTCACAGTATTTAGAACTGTACCATGCTCATTGTGGGAAATATCGGTCAGCCATGGCACATCTACAAGTGCATGCCTTGAGATGTTAAAGATGTTATGTAATTGTCATATACCACATTTTTACTATCTTCAGAATAAGAATACACAGCTGTTGTGATCTTGCATATTTTGGGTTGGATTCCAAAAGTTATTCATGGACAGAGCAGTATGCCAAAGGAAGACTTCAGCACACCAGCTGTGGTCACGATTGCAGAAGACGTGCTGCAAGCAGTCCAAGTATTTGACTATTCTGCATGGGATAATTACGGATTCTGTGCAGGTCCATTGAATTCCAAAATGCATGGTGCAGACGCAATGCAACTTAAATACAACAAACTGCAAAGCTAAGTCTACTGCATCACAAGGAACATGAGCTATTACTATACTACACTATGATGGAATCTATAATACATCCAAACAGTAAAACAACAGCGAGGCAAACAGACAGCTCAAACTTGTTAAAATCCACTATGAAAATTTATTGCACAATAAAAATGGTAAGTGCTTTCACTATATAGCTTCCTCAGACCTTCTAACTGAAACACAATTCATACATTTTATAAAAAGATTTGAATTTATCACAACCAATGAAATGCTTCGTAACATTAATTCATTAATTAAGGTATTAATCAGTAATCTGTTACATAATTTAAAGTACTACTCTCAATAAATTCAATAACTAAATAGTAAATGTATCAAATAATCTATTACATTCTTTAAAGTGCCATTCTCAATGAATTCAGAAACTAAATAAATATATTCAGGTACATGTATAAAGACTCAAAAAAACTTTTCATCTATTAACTTTCCTACTTTTTAATAAAGGCTCATTCATTGAGTCCTTTACCTACATCAGCACGTAGGGCAATGATCCAGTTCACTTCCCATGGACATCGATGGCTGATGGGCAAAGCTTGGTCTGCTGACAGGGGGCTTGCCCCTCCCATGTGGCAATCAGCTAAGTACATTCAGGGCATGCAGAACCCTGCTTGTACTATAGTAGTGCTGTAGTACTGCTGTAGCCAGGGATTTTACATACTGTGTCGCACCCTGTGTGAACCAACGAACACGGTGCAGCTCTGCTGCTGCAACACAAAAATGACAATATATGAATATGCATGCAATAGCAATATGAGATGATTTACTTTATAGACATAGATATTACGGAAAGTAACACATATGTGTGCAGCCTGGAACACCTGCTTCTATCCCACCCTGGGTAAGCACAGCTAACTCTCGCCATATGCAGGGATGTAAGAAACTGTGTGATCTCATCAGGGGGGTGTCAATGGTGGGCCACCATCAAAGGCAAACCTCATGTTGGCTGCATGGAGGATTATGCCAGAGCAGTGTTGGTCGACAGGCCTCACAGGATCTATTGTAACTTCCCACTGCATTAATCATGTTCATAAGGTCAATCCCATCTTCATTCCTCCATACTGCATTTCCTGCCCATCCAAGGAGTCTCCATCCATGTTGATGCAGAACATCTATTATAATCTCATTTTCCTGTTGAAAGAAATCATCACCCTAAGTTTGTTTGCCATCTGAAAGACAGTTATATGCAAATGTTTAGATTCACCTGGGGGCCCACATATGGAGATGATTATTTCAACAGCTTATGCCACTGTAAACACTATGCAGTCCTGCTCAATGCAAAATTCTATGAAATACTCACTGTGCCATATAGTAATGTGAAATATAAAACCACACAATAATGCCTGAAAATATAACACTTGGAATAGCAACATAACTCGTGATATCTGTTGAGGCTGTCTGTGGCATTCGAGTCCCTTAGAGTGTATATCTAAGGGATGGAGGTCCAAACACAACTGCATCAAGCCACAGGAGGCACGTAGTCTGCATGCATTTCACATTAACATACTACACAAACATATGTGCACAACAGAAATGTGGCTGTAGCAGTAACAGGTAACCAGTGTAAGACAATCCGTCATATGACATGTTATACATGATGACCTTATATCAACATAATCATTACTGAACAGTGAATCCACATTAGCAGAGAATATTGGTAAATTATCAATTCAACAATTTACAGAAAGCATCAAAAAGCCTCAGGATCCATAAGCAGGCCACAGATAATATGGATCCTTTTTGTATTAACTCAGTAGTTCTAATACTAGTTTTAAGAATAATCAATGAATAAATATCCATTTCAGCAAAAGGAATGCATACTACATAGCAACATGCTGATTTGGCATAGTGGTATGGTGCTCTGACTGTAGTGCATAAGGTCCTGGGTTCAAGACTTGGCAGAGAAATCCATGGCAGTAGCACAGCATTTATCTGAGGACACAGGTTGACAGCAATCTCTCCTTCAACCACCACATTGCCACTGTGGTCAGAAAGTCCTTCTATGTTTCACATCTCATTACCAAGGGTTTTGCATCCAGGAAGAAAGAGGTCATCATCTCTCTCTACTCTTCCTTCATTAGACCAGTCATTGAGTATAATGCCCCATTTGGCATGTACCTCACTAAACACCTGCAACAGCTGGGAAGGCCACAAAAGTACCTCATAAAGAGGATCCCAGGCCTTAAACACATGCCCTACATGGACAGACAAAAAACGTCAGCGTTTCTCTGTCTCATATCATCTATTAAGAGGTGATCTCTGCTTGACTTACAAAGTCATGTGTGACCCAGCACTGTTAGAAATGTTACACCTAAAAAAATCCCAATCCCTCCACACCACATGCTCCAGGGACCTCAACCTCATTACCACAATCAACAGAACATGCTGGAGGGACAGGTTCATAACCCAGAGACTGCCCATTCTCTGGAACAGACTTCCCATATATGTCAAGCAGAGCACCTCAGTCACCCTTTTCAAGAGAAATCTTGATGAGTGGATGGGAAATAGAAAGTTCACCTCGGGATCACTCCAGTGGCTCTACTTGATAGAGGCACCAGGAACTAACGGCAGCATGATGCCAAGGCACTTCTATGGGCTAGGTTTTGTAAAGGTTCCAGGGCTGGTAGCCTAGTACACACCTATGATCCTATGAACCTATGCAGATAATGTCAAAATCTGCAGTTTTCTGTACATACATTACCGAGTATATGGAGTCACCTGCAAAATATACAGAAAATTTGTAAATCCATCGTTATGCACTGTTCATTTTTGCTATTTGCATCTGTCTGTGCAACTGCATATGGGAAATTACTGTTTGATCTTGATGCAGATGTCAGCACCTGTATGCATGTAGGTAAATCCCACACCACTCCAGTAAGTTACAAACATGTTTATAATACACACATTTTCCATAAAGACATGAATCTATAGATACATTTGATAAGGAGTAATGTTAACATAGGTATATAATGAGCTATAACTCCCCAAAACAGCAATGCTAGCTAGTACTAAATTACCTTTGCAGCTACCCATGACTCAGATATAACTGAAAGTAAGAGCAGTTATGTGCAGAGATTTTAAGTACCATTTGCACCATATATAATTAATGAGGTTTACTAAAATTCAAGGTTTTTGGAATCCCATTTGTGCATGTCGCATAAGTTCTCAAAATTCACTGCATTAACCAATAGCTCAGTGTAACAAGAAGGTGCTCTTTGCAAGTACCCAGTAGGTATCAAACAGGGCTATGTGTAGCAAAAACCTATTAACTTCCAATGATCTGATAACATGGCATAAGCACCTCTTTTAAATATTGATTTTGATACATTTACAGATCAGACTATTGCTACCTGCAAACTGAGTGAGAACTCAGTGAGCACATTTCAGATCTGTGTTTTTTTTTTTAATTGGATTATCAATATTACCAACATTATGGAGATGGCTACTTTCAGGAGGATTTGAAGTATTTGGGTACCCAATTAAACCAAGGTGGAGATCACCCAGATGCTGACTATCTACACTGGAGTGAAGCATCTCATGAGAACCAGGCCAAGGAACTTTGCAATGGTTGACATTTGCAACTGGATTATGTATGTATTTATTTATTTATTTGTTTATTTATGTATGTGTTACATTTGTTTACCAGGAACTGTCTGACTGGTCCAGTAGCCCGTTTTCAGTGGAAGCCTGGGAAGAAAAGCTCCAAAACAGTAACAATGTTAACAATAACTATTAAACAAGACCAATATAAAATACAAAATTCAGTGACAGTGCACCCACACACACACACACACACACACATATATATATATATATATATATATATATATATATATATATATATATATATATATATATATATATATATATGTATATACAGTGAATCAATAACAGAGACACCAACATTGTTGCAGCTGCATGTACAGTTATGAGCAATGGTTCTTGTGAACTCATGTCAACAGTGCAGCAGAATGAAGTTGTAACAAATAAGCAATTCAGCACAGAGATGAAGGGAAAAAGTAGGGAGGCTAGAAGCAGAAGGATAAGGGTAAGTTGGGAGGAGTGAGTGTAGTAAGGGAGCTAGAAAGAATTCAAATTCACCTGGAATATGACAGGAGCAAAGCCAGTGACTAGCTAGGTAGTTTTTTAGGAGCTGTTTGAACTCATGACAGTGAGGATTTTTTCTATGGGTGTGAGAAGGGTGCTCCACAGTTTAGCAATTTTGTAAGAGGGAGTTTCAATGATAGTTGTGGGAGTGGGTAACCTTTAGCATTAGTTTGTCAGAGGATCTGAGGAATCTTAGATTAATGCTACGTTGGACAAGGTTGGAAAGAGCAGGGCAGTTGCTGGGTTGGCGGACTAATTTGTGAACCATGGTAAGTTGATTTAGCGATAAAAGGTTAGGGAGTTCTAGCCAGCTGAGCTGGGAGAGAGCAGTGCAGTGGTGAGTCCTGTGTGGATGATTAGTGCCAAACTTGGCAATTTTGTTGTAACAAGATTCTAAGTTATTGAGGTCAGACTTTCGCAGGTTTGTGAATATATGAGATCCGTACAGCAGGGCTGAAAGCAGGTGTGACCGAGCAGTGGCCAGCCTGGCGTTTTAAGTAAGGTATGGTTTGGCCCTATACAGGGTGCAAAGTTTGATGTGAACTTTTTTGACTGTCAGAGAAATATGTTTAGCAAATTTTAGATTCTTATCTATTGTAACACCTAGAAGTTTAGCCTGGTTTGTGGTTTTATCTTGGTTCCGATCGAGGAGAGGATTGTGAGAGGGGACTGCCATAGTTTTGATTTTTTGTTTCTGAAGACTATTATCTTAGTTTTGTTTGGGTTTAGTATGAGTTGATTTTAAGAGAGGTATTTTTCTATGTCATGAAAAGAAGTTTGCATTTTATTTGAAGTTCTTGGGGGTGAGGGGGCTGAGCATATAAGTGTAGCATCATCAGCGTACTGGACAATGGAGGCTAGTTGAGATGCAGAGCTGAGGTTGTTTATAAATATGCAAAAGAGGAGAGGTCCGAGTACAGAGCCTTGGGGTACACCAACTGAGATGGGGAGTAGGAGGGAAATACTGTTCTCCCATTTGGTAGCCTGCTGTTGATTGGAAAGATAGCTGTAAAACCAGGACAGAGAAGGTGAACTGAGGCCATAAGATGAGAGTTTATTGAGTAGTAGTTGGTAGGAAATGGTGTCAAAGGCTTTGGACATATCGAGAAAGATAGAAGAGACTAGCTGGCCTTCATTTAAGAGATGATGACTGGTATTAGTGAAAGTTATTAGGGCAGTGCTGGTAGTATATTTAGATCTAAAGCCATGTCGAGAACTGCATAACAGGTTATGACTAAGGAAGTGGTTAAGGAGTTGATTGTGGATGCATTTTTCTAAGAATTTTGCAGGGGGGGGGATGGCTATGAGACAGAAGTTAGTTAGTTCTTTAGAGGGGCTGCCTTTGTGGAGGGGAATGATGTGTGTTATTTTTCAGAGAAGTGGGATGTATTGCTTTGCAATAGAATAATTAATCAAGATAGATATGGGGTAGGCAATAGAAGGAGTGGCAATTTTTAGGAATTCATTAGGAATTTGGTCAGCTGCAGGGTTCTAATTTGGTTAGGAGAGTTTTTATGTAACTGGTTTGAATGGAAGTGAAAGTGAGGGGATTAGGGTTATCTGGAGTAGGAGTGGGAAGAGTAAGTGGTTGATTAGGTTGGCTACCTAGCAGGGAGATTATAGTACTTATAAAATGAGCATTGAATTGAGCTGCAATAAGGTCAGAGTTGTTTGAGGTGACTGGTGCAGGGGCTGGAGTACAACCAGGGCTGAGGAGATAGTTAATGCATTGCCAGAATTTTTGGGGGTTGTTTAGGTGCTTCTGTTGACAGGTTTGGAAGTAAGCTTGTTTGTCTTTTTTTATTTGTTTTTAGGTAGATACCATAGCTGTTGATATGTTAAGAGGTTTACTTTATCTTTGGTGGTATGGTAAGCTGACCAGGCTGTATCTCTACATTTAAGTAACAGTTTGGTGTCATTGGTTAACCAAGGTAGGTGTTTGCCTTTTGAGCATACTTTCCTAGTGGGAGCAAGGTTATTAAGTATTTTGAGGAAGGTATTGTTGAAATGCTGAACAGTCAGGTCAAGCTGAAGGTTTTTAAGTGGTGTCCAGTCACATTGTTGGAGTAGTAGGTTAAAAGTAGAGGGGGAGAAGTTTTTCTTGCTACAGATATATTTGTATGTGATGCTGCTTTGAGCATACACATGTTTTCTGTATAGAAAGGTTGGAGAATGGTCACAGAGGGAGTCTGGAAGTCAACGGCTAGGTAATTTAGGTTGGGTTTGTTAGTCAATATCCAGTCTAATGTTGACATCTTTTTAGAATGTTTGTCTGTGCGAGTTGGACAGGTTATGGTTTGGGTGAAGTTGAAGAGGTTTAGGAAGTTGGAGGGATTGTTGAATGAGCAGGAGTGCCAATCAAGGTTGACATCACCAAGAGGTATTGTTTCTTGGTTGAAAATGGTAGATGCCCATGAAAGTAGACTTTCACTGGTGGGAAGTTTATTGCCTGGAGGGAGATAGGTGACTATGATAATTATTGTTTTGTTTGGGTTGATTTCTAGGCAAGTAGTTAGGATTTCAGAGTTGGGTAGGTCAGGGGGAGCACAGTTTAGTCATTCAGCTTTGAGGATGTCTTTAAACATAACAGTGACTCCACCACCTCTTTTGTTTAATCTGTGTAGTCTAATGATGTTATAACTAGTTGTGATAACTTCCTTGTCATTACTGTGGGGCTTTAACTAGGATTCAGTCATCACAGCTATGTCTGGTGAGTATGTGACTAGGGCAGCATGGAATTCACTGTTTTTTCTTATGATGCTACAGAGATTGAAATTGGTAAAGAGCAGATCAGTATTAGTGTTTTTTAGAAAAGGGGGGTGGGATGGGGATCTGTAGCAGACTGAATAGAATTTGTTGGGGTGGGAGGTGGGGAAGATTGTAGGCAGGGTGAGAGGTTATCATTGGGACCTGGGTTGGGATAGATGTCAGCTTGAAGTTTGATTTGTATTCCAGAGTGTAATAGATGTCTAAGTTTGTTAATCAGTTTTTTTTTTTTTAATTTGGAAGCTGAGGAATTGGATTGCAAGGAGGAATTGGATTGCAAGGGAGCATCAGCAATGTACAAGGTTTTACCAGACTGGAGTGCAGGTTTGCCACCACTACAATGACCTGCATCAGAGGGATGTAGTAGAGCTTTGTCATTTGGCCGCCGAGGTGTGTCGACAGCCAGTGGATGCCTACAGTAACTGTCACAATTCTTAGTATACCTGAGTATTTCTACTGAATTTAAGCTATAATTGTGTCCAAAATATATCAGAAATATGCCTTTTAAAAACAATAAGTAGCTGTTCTGACAATTAGCTTATCTGGATAATTAAGAAGACATACTGTTCTCCATAGAAGTATAGGTTTTATTCCAATGGAGTTTATTTATTCATTAATGTTTTAATGTACATATTGTACACTGTAGATGTACATCTGTTTTCCAACATGTAACGTTATTTCAGACATACACTATAATTGCGTATCACTGATGCCTATAGTGAGTCAGCCACTGATGACTATGCATTTTGCAGTTATCTGTAATACTTCAGCAGTATCGCCTAGCCTACCCGAGTCTTTGTGAATAATAATTCATGAATAACTTCTTTACTCCATTCCTCCTAACAAAGTGAACATTCTTACTACAGTTTTATTTGTTTAACCCAAGAGAAATGCATGTTCAACTGGCTAAACATATCTTTTCATTGGTAATAAAAGTTGATAGCTGTTATTTGTGAATATCATGATGGCCTATACTGTTTATGTGTCTGTTGTCACCATATCCATCCATTGTCTGCAGAAATGTGGATAAGCACACACATACAAACATACACACATACACACACACACACACACACACACACACACACACACACACACACACACACACACACACACGTGCGCGCACACAGATTGTTTGTTCAGAGTAAATCTATGCAGGCTGTTACCTCAGCTTGTAAAGAAACAGACCAGCATGCATGTATTTGGCGAGGTGTGGGTTCAACTCCACATGGGGAAGTCTCACATTATATTCTTATTCTTGTGTCTTTCACATATTGTTGAAAATGCTGCACATGCTTATGAATAACTAGATTCTTCACCGAATTTATACAAATATCTCCTTAACCTGTAATATTCTGCCAACAGTACCTCTTTAACTACAGTGTTATGTGTAAAGTTTGGAACAGACTGGTATATCTCTGCCAAAAATGTTTTTTTGTGGAATATTCAAACATTTGCAAAATTGCTTTCATGTGTAATTGTGTCATTATTAAATTCACTTCAACAACCTTCTCATCCTTATACTTGCAGGGAGTCAGATGGTCAGACATACAGTTGGAATACAGAAAAGGATGATACAGTGATGTATGCATTGATTTGTGATGTGTACGTTGCTGATAAATATCTGTACATGCAGTCCTCCAGCATAAAATACATTACTGTGTCCCTGATGTACAGCACACTGCAGTTGTCTGTTAACACCAGCTGTGTGATACATGACATGAAGGTTTTCATTTAATGTTATTGATTACGACCACTGTGCTGACATGCATTCATTCTTGCAAATTATTTCTTAAATGCCCAGCACATTGTCCTTTTGTAAAGCCTAACTTGTGATCCATAATAGTACTTCTATTCCTGCACGTTCATAACTCTACGTCTTTTCACTGTATTCCCATCATACGGTCTCAGGCAAGATGGATTAGCTAGGCAGGAGGGTGTCAGGGTTAAAGTGTGGATGTAGCTTAGAGTTACAGATTTGAATCTCAGGTCCTTATTCCTGTGCTTAATTATGTTCCAAGAAGTAAAGGACTGTGTGTGTGGAACATTACAAAATGTGTTCGGAGATTCTGTGATGCTCTTCAACATAATTTTTTTAGAACCTGATCTGAGCAGTGTATATCACTGTTATTTTAGGACTACATCATTCATAGTTGCTCTTTTTAGCAGGTTATAAGGACAGGACTCATAACTGTGCCCTGCACATGGAGCAGATACACAGACTCAAGGATCAGCAGAGGGAGAAAGGTATGTTTCTTACTTTGTCTGTTTTGTTAAATAAAATATAGTTGATCCTTGTTACAGGCTCATATCTTTGACATCACCATGCATATTAATTTTAATACAATAATATCCATGATGCATCAGTTAAGATAACTGCAATACTCACACAATACATGTGATTACAAGTATGATTTAAATACCAATATGTTTTAACATAATTTAGATTTCTGAAGATAGTTTTTAAAATGTAGGCCACAACCTAAATAACAGAAGGTAATGTCTAACTGTCATACCAATTTCTGAGGTATATGTTTCACATATAAGTTTATAGTGCTTTGCCTGTTATTTATAATGTATGTATTGGCATACTTGTATGTGTAGATGTGGCTCTCAGTGTTCAATCTGCTGTGCATAACCTGCCTATTCAAAAGTAAAATTGGCTGACTGCTGTGCCAGTATTCACACTACTGCTGTCAGACTGAGTGGTGTGCCCTTTGTTCCAACATGGGTATTGCATCTGCCTACTATTTGTATTCTATGCATGGATACTTGTGCACATATATCATTATATTGTTTCCTAATCAGTAAGCAGCATCAGGATGGTTGCATTTTGCAGTGTAGTGATTGCTAATAATGTAGGTAGGCCATGCATACAGTTGTAGATAGACAATAATTTTTCTATAACATCTACTAGATTCTTATCTTTCACAGACATTCTCTGTGTTTATAACTGAACATTATTACTATCTGGTAGTGTTGTATTAATTAAATTGATGCATGGTCAGCCAGCAACCATGCTGCCTGGCTCAGCTGTTTGCCATATAGCTTTTATATTTTCCACAATATTGTCATCTCACTTTGTCTTCATTATAACAATGTTAATTGGTGGCTGTTCATATGACTCATTACATGCACATACAGATGGAATACATTTGACATTCACATACAGGCATAACTGCTCAGGAAACACATGCAAGACTAAAACAATGGAAACAGTGATATCCTGTCAGACACTCAGCTGGATAGTTTACTGAGACAGTCACAGGCACCATTATTAAACAGCACATGTCCCAGTTCTACAGTTAAGTTGTCATTTTCCCAGATTTCTTATTTCAAGTTATAGTTATGTGAATGTTGTATAAGGCAGTGTCATGACATGCTTCACTGCAAATGTTAGGATACATTACATGTGCTTGTTTGCATATGCCTGACATGCATGATTCTGGTTGGTAAACAACCATTCAGGTCATGTCATGATTTCCACTGCTAAACTGTTATGAACGTCATTGCACGGCCTTAAGTAATCTGCTCACATTGTATGATGGACACAGTGTCCTTGACATGCTTTGTTATTGGACATGTCCATAAGTATAGATAATGTGACACAGGGTAGATGTGTGCACAAGTAGCCATCTGCTACCAGAAAATATGTAGATTATAATTGTTAGTGCCATTTCATCTGGAATTGTGTTTTAAATGAGACCTTCAATGTAAGCTAATATACTTTCATTGTCATATTCTGACATGGAGAACTCTTATGTGGACAGGATGTTAATTAATGTCTCTTAGATTGAGGATGTGCAGATAAGTTTAAGTTTATTATCAGCTATGATTTTCATAGGAATGTGTGGCCTGATAGACATTTGTTATTCATTGTTATTTTATTTAATTGTTATCATTTTGAAAACTGACATACATCACATATGGTGGTACAGTGGACTGTGGTCATAACATATTGTAATGTTTCATACGGACTGTTTTCTACCTGTTAATTGTATCACGGTGGGTATGTTATGTAGACAGGTAGTATAAGGTAAGCACATGTAATTTATGTCATATGTTGTGATTCATCTTGACAGAGCATGGGACCCATGGATGATCACCCATTAGATGTTGGTGATGACGACAACCATGACAATGATGAGGATAATTACTTCTAAGCTGGACCTGTATGTGCCATCATCCCTGTTGCACCCCAGAGGAGACGGCACCAGAAACAATGAGATGATTATCCTGAGCAGATCCAGAAGGTGGTGACCCATGTGTTTTGTACATAGATGAGAGACATGATGGTGAATTATTTTAAGGATATGGCATGGGCTATGCATGAATCATTCAGGAAATAGCCCAAGAGATGATTCATGATGTTCAGATGTTCACCCTCATTAGGGTGGTCCCTCAGGTCCATAAGTGTTGTCTGTGAGATCCAGTTGTGTAATGCTGTCACCATGCTGTTTGCCATATCAGTGATTGGACTCTATATGCAATCTTGTGCATACATATCATTTAGCTGCTATGCTTACATGCTACAAATCCAAACATACAATGCAGATATCAAGTGGCATTTAATTATGTTTCAACTCATACATGACACATATTAACACATTAGACTTTCCTTCCACATTCAGCTGTCCATTCATTGTGAAAGTTAATATGCAGCTACTGTTCCAACAATTCCACTGTAAATGTGTGTTAGTGACTGCAACTCACAAACAGCATGTTGCGCATAGTCCAGCACTACCATAGTGGCATGCTTAAGATTTGTATATTGCCATATCATGTATGTGCAACAGAAGGACATGTCCCTGCTCATTTGTTTTGGTTGACAGTTGTCATGCTGTCCCACTGGCATGATGTTATGTTGTGTGGCATGTGTCAGCAATGCTCATGCCATGTCGGGTCATATAACTGTATGCCATAAATATGGACAGTCCTCCTTTACTGACTGCATAGACTGCTAATCTAATGTTCATGAGTAAGCCATGGTAATGATAATTTATTCAGTAACAGTATAGTAACCCATCTTTTCTCTAAGATACATTTCCACATCCATTCATTATTCACAAAAATTAACACCTTTCAGCAACTGCTTTACACATTCAATGATTTATATACATGTCTCTGCACATAGTCCGATCCATAGTGAAACATTTTTACATGTGAGCATTCACTGAATTAACATTGATGTGCTATAATTTGCTCACAGGGCTGTCGTCTGCTCAGTAATGAGCAGGGCTCATGACATATACCTGCAAGTGTTTATTCTGCATTGGCATAACAGTCTATGTGCATGTGATTCAAATTCTTAGCTTGCTTACCTATGCATGTTAATGCTACATGATTGCACAATAGTGTGAATTCCATTTTTGTTGACATCAGCAATGCAATATATCATGTGATATACATTTGCCACTTATTTAAATGTACTTTCCTTGATGTGGGCATATATTGACCACCTCTCTTCCACCTTTGTAGGTGTGTAATATGTCTTGCAGATATGTTTGCCTTTGTTGGAATTATTGTCCATTGTCATGTATTAATTTGTTTAAAAGGTCAATGAGTACCAACTCTATGACCATTATACAGATGCAGGATAAATGCCCACAAGTCACTGGCTACTCCCTGCAGTACATCCTGATTCTCCTTATACTTGTGTGTTACATTGTAACCAGTGTATAGTCACTGAAATTCATGTGCATGACCTGATGTTTTTTATATAGATGTACTGTTAGATTTGTAAACATATATTATTCCTACATGTCACTGATGTGTGTATGTGTACTGACACTTCTTTCATGTAAGTTCCGCTCAGGCCATTGGTGGTCATAAATATATGCCTACATCTGTGTGTTGCCTTTGACATGGCATATGTGTGTGACATATGCATTCCATTACAAATTTGTTTCGGGTTGTGTACACCTACTTGTGTAGGTAGCAGCCAATTTGCTGCTTTGCTCCAGTACTGCTGTTTGGCACTGTGGTTGATTGTTTGCCTTTCACATACATGATCAGAGGTTCCTTTCTGTTCCCTACTGAAATTATCTAGCATTTGTACAACTATGATCTTGCTTGGCTTATACTTGCACTTCTGATGGACTACTTGGATATGAGTTTGTTTATCCAATGTGCACTGTGATTGTTATTTATTACTCTACAACACACATCTGTTGTTGGTCATACACATCCAGGTATGACTACCAGACATTTTGTGACATGTTATAATGTGATAGTGCATAGGTAGAGATTTTTTTCTGCATTTCACCATGGCTGGTATGCATCCCCATCCTGTTTGACAGCTTTCCATTGCCTGTGTTGAGCAGTCTGTCATCTGTGTAACTTACCTGTCCTTACTGTTTTCTTCCAACCTTTGTCTGGCATGTGTTATGATATTTGCTCTCTGAGTATACCTGTTATTCTGGCTTTCTCCTCCTCTTTCTCAATCTTTACCTTTCTTTTTATTCTTAAAAAAAATGGGACCTAAAAAAACATTGCTCATGCCCTTCTGACATTCCTTCAGATTTTCTTATTCCGACATACCTCTTGCGTGTCCCTCTTCTTCATCCATACCCCTCATCTTCTTTTCTATCTCACAATTTCCTTGGGTGTGTACATTACATGTGTTCCCCACACATGTACTGCACCAGTTGTTAGCTAATGTTAGATGCAGTGATATGGCCATGATGCCTTTTGACTTTATTAAATTTGTATTAAAAAATTTAGGGATGTGATTAGTTTATGAATGTCAGGCTGCTTAGATTGTGAGATTCTATAACTTTGTTAATGTACATCACGCTTTGACAGCGAATTTTCATTACTTACAGAGTATCTGTGGTTGATATACAGTGCATCATTACTACTGAGATACTCTGTTGTGTATCGACATATTCTAAGTTCATTGTAGCATATTTACATATTATGTAGTTATCCACAACTTTTCCACTGATATCAGTGTAATGCGCTGGTTTCCATGAACTTTACAGAATCCAGCCTCTAGTGCTGTCCATAACATGCCAGTTCACTGTAAATTACATTTGTCGGTATTTACAATATTAGATTCACCTATATTAAGTCATGATGGCACTGCATAATATATGCCATTTCTATCGGGACATTAGAATCTGTCCTCTGATTGGTTATATGAGTCTATGGAAAAAATCTGTATAAATGCAGTACGTGTATGGTATTTTTAGGATGATCTTTGCTTCAAGTGCATGTATAATAGGAAACTTGTATTGCTGGCAAATCATACTCAGAAATAAAAATTATACTAAATATGTTCAGTCTAACTAGAACAAATAACTAAATTGCATGCTTAAAAATAGAAATTTGATATTAATTACATTATCTTAAAATGCCAAAAACACCTATATACCTAACAAAGCTAGAAAACTGCCTCAACATGGCACCCAACATGAAACTTGTGGCTTGAGCTCTAGCTTATTATATTTGCAGATAGTTGCAGTAGTTGTGCTGTGATGAGGGCAGAAGCCATGTAGGGTTTCAGGCAGAAGTTGGTTATCTGTTAGATAGTTCAGAAGATACACATGAATACATTTTTCTAATATTGTTGATAGGGGAGGTAAATGGCAACTGGCCGGTACTTTGAAAGATTTGCACTGATTTCACCCTTGTGCAGTGGAATAATGAATGATTTTTTCCCATACCAAAGAGACTTCATTTTCAGATATGGTTCTATTTATTCAGAAGTGAAACTGGATATGCAATAGTGTCGGCTGCTATTTTAAGATATTTGCCAGGTAGATTTTCAGAAGCAGTTGTAGTAGGTTTGAAGTTTTTGAGACATTTTTGATGGTATCTGTGGGGAGTAGTTAGAAGTAAAAATGTTGAAGGATATTATTTCATTGAGCATGGACCACAAGAGCGTGATTAGTTGCTTGCCTGGTTAATTACATACTGTCTGTATAAAGTGGGTATTGAGTTGGTTGGCTATTGTGTCATGTTGTTTCTGTGTTTAATCTTGGCTGTGTAGCTTGTCCTGGATTTAACAGCTTTTTGACTGAGGCCGAGAACAGTTTTGAATTATTATTGGGTGTGTATTGGTCATTTGAGCGGTAAGTTTTCTTATCTTTAGTGATAAGTTTTTAGTTATGTTCCTTAGTTATGTACATGTTAATAAAGTAGGAGCTGTTTTATTTTTTTGTCCAGACATTTTGTGAATTTTCTTCTTGTTTTAAGAGTTGATTAATTCCTAAGGATACCCTGGGGATGTGTCAAAATTGGCTTTGACCCTTTTTATTCTACGGGAGACTTTGTTGTGGAGACAACATTAACTATGGGAAGAGTCTTCAGTGACTTGTAGTTTAGGAGAGGTAGTACATTAATAAGAGTCTTCATGAAAAGTAGTACATTTTCTTACCAGGTTGTAATGATGTGTTGAGGACTAATGCTTTGGTACCTTATGGTTTGTAGTGGTAAGTGATCACTTAGGCTGTCTGATGGAGTTTCATAAAATGATATTTTATTTGGAAAGGATGCCCAGATCCAGTCGAGGGTTGATTTGCTGTCTGTGGTTTTGTTATGTCTCCTTGGTGTGGTTATAAGCTGGGTGAACTTGTACTGATGTGTTTTACTGGCTGGATATTCAGATTATATGGTTGGCTATTCCATATTAACATCACTCAATGTCATAGTTTCATGAGGGAGTTTGAGGAGGCCCAGCAGAGAATATTTTCCAGTATTTAGCATTGTTACCAGGTATGTGTATATACCAGTGATTGAGACTGAGTTTAATGGTAATATTTTAACTATAAGTACATTTTTATTTAGCTTGTTTTTTGCAGGCACATAGGTGTGAAATGCAATGTGTCTGGGCTGTAACATTTTGTTTCACACCTAGTGCAGAAGAATAAGGTCATGAGCTGTTAAAATGCTGCTTTCTGTAGTACATGGTTTGATTCCCTCAGCCTTTATCTGTCTATTGTGTGCCTCTGCTACTTTACTTCATCAGATGGTGCTCCTGGGCTGCTTCTGAAAAGGGACAACTATGTCCAGTGGGCTGTCACAGACGGTTAGTAAATGCATTTCACATTTGTCTTTTAAATTCCTGCAGCCTTCACATAGATGCGAATTAGTAATTGACTATAAGCTATTTCAGTATTTATCTCAGTGTATCTTTCGTAGTTTAATAGGCTGACTTGTGCATTTTTAGTTTCAAGGGAAGAAATGTTTATTGGTTCTCCTGTTAAGTCTGATTACAATGCAAGAGCATTTTGTTTCTTTGAGAAATGTCTGTCAATGTTTTTTTTTCTGCAAAATCTGAAATAAAAAGTTTTAAATAACAACCACATTTTTGTGACAATTGTGAAAATAAAGAAGAAAGTAGTATATCCACTGACAGGTTTGAATAGTGTTTTTTGGAAACCGGGGGAGATACAGCCAAGTAACAGGATATTGGTCTGGCTGGTGAGGGTCTAATTCACTACCATGCATAGAGCCCCATCTGTTCAAGATCTTGCTCTGTTGACTCTGGAGGTGTATGCTAAACAATGCAGCATCATTAGCCATGCTTAAGTAAGTCACCTGCACAAGTGATAGCACATGGGGTGGCTGTTCTTAATGACAGAGAAGAAATAGGGTGGTCAAAATGAGGTGTAGGTGTCATGCAAGCATGTAAGCTCACTCCCCCAAATAGTACGTTGTGGCCTGTAATATTTGTGAGTTTATGATAACAAAAGCTGCTACAAAATATATAGTGTCTTTGTTTTTCTTTACTCTTTGTATTAAATGAAATAATTCATAGACCTGGATTGTGTAATATAGTGCAAACATGTTGCATTTTACTAATATATTTTTGCAATACCTTCTTTACAGCATCCGTCAACTGTACAGGGGTTGGCATTTGTCGGGTCATATAATCTGCATTACTTGGAGTGATGATCAGCGCCATTTGATCTTCAGCATTCATTATGTAGACATTGTGAGTATTACTGTGATGCAGTTTTCTCTTACCTATTAGATCAGACTGTAAAGGATTTCAGCATTTAGAAAAAAAAATGTTACTCTGGCAGTTAAAGCAGAGGACTAAAGTTATAACTTGTTAGTGAGCTGTTTCCTGTGGCACGGGTGCAGGGTTTGCATCTTTCCACCTCCATCAACCTTGTGTGTGACATTGAGCAAGTCACTTATCAGACAGTGTTTTGGGGCAACTAGGAATTTTAGCTAGGCTTCTTAATGGTCTCCAAGACTACATCATACCTCTCAACATCTTAGTGCAAGAAGTCTGGACAAAGCCTAAAATAATGGATGGACAAAGACCCAAAAAGAGGGACAGATTTTAAATATTGCTCTTATAAACTTAGAAAGTTTATAGAATAACAGGAATTGTGTTAGTGTGCAGTTTTCGAATGATGAGAAGTCTGAAACTGAAATGTATGTCGCTATTTAGTGACTTAAATCTTCAATGATTTGCCAGAAAAACATAGATTTTGAGGAAAAGACCAAAAATATAAGGCAAAAATGTGGACATTGAGTAAAAATCTTTACAGTTGAGACATATGGACTTATAGCTATGGCCCTTTTGTCCTTGCTTGCCAGCTATTCTGTATTAAACAGCTGATCTAGTTGAAGAATGTCATGGAAATATCAACACTGCACCAATTTTTTAATGTAGCATATGCACACCATTCTACAAGGGCAGCAGGCACTGCTTGTGTAGATGTAGTACTGAAATGTAAAGTTGTTTGCCAGGAGAAACCTATGATTTAGTAATAGTTCTATTTAATGTTGACTTATTCAAATCATTTGTATTTTTACAGAGCTTGTGCTTATTGACTTAACATATATTATTACATGTTAGTATTTGTTATGCTCTCATAAATATTTTTCTAAACATTGATACAAGTGACTTGAGCTTATGATATGATGCTAGTGATCTTTATAGTATACAGTTTCATGTAGTCCAGCTAAGGCTTCCAACTGAGTCCATGCAATTTATTTCTTCATAACAATAAGGGATTTACATGGTCATCAGGTGGTCAGAACTGTTGGCAGGGGTGGGGGGGTCTGTCTGGATGAAATCTTATGCTATCATCTGGTCATTTTAAATGGCCTTTAATTTGGCTTTGCAGAACTGATGTGCATGAGTGTGTGTGCGTGCATGTGTGTGTGTGTGTGTGTGTGTGTGTGTGTGTGTGTGTGTGTGTGTGTGTGTGTGTGTGTGAATTAAGTTTGAATACTTTGGCTATTGTGTATTTGTAGTAAAAAAATGAAATATATCATTATTGTTATTTTTTGATGAAGATATATGAGAATGATACAATCAGCAATGTAGCTGTAATTACTGAGTCTGGGACTCCCTGTGGATATAAATGTGCACATAATCCATCAATGACCCGATGCATTTTTGATGAACCTGACTTTCAATACATCTTCAGTGAATGTGAGTTTCAAGGGAAGAGAAGTTAAATGTTGCTCATGCTTAGTCTATTTTCCTTGTGAGACTGTTTTGTTTTATTCAGCAAATGGTTATCAGTGTTTGTGCTATAAAATTTGAAATAAATGTTTTTAATCAAATTTCTGCAATCATTACAGTAAAGAGGAAGAAAACTGTATGCACACTGACAGGTTTTAACAGCGTTTATGGTAAGTGGAGAGATGGGACACTGAAATGGCTGCTGGGAGCTTTAGTCCATTACCCCGCTTTTGACCATGATTCAGCTCTGCATGCACTTCATGGAGTTTTTTTTTTTTTATATGTTTGTATGGTATTTGGGAAGGCCTGGGTGAGCCTGTGAGTGAGGTGGTATCAATAAAAGAGCTACTAGGGATATGCTCTCTGGTGCCTTAATATGCTGAGTTGATGTAAAGCAAAAATTGGCAATCCAGCACCCGAAGGTGGTAGCAAAAAAATTTAATATAACCAGACCGGTTTCAGCAAAGAGCTTTCATCAGTGGTTTTACATTAATTGCAGCTCTGAGGCTGCTATTTGTAGAAAATCCAACAAAGCAGTAATGACATCATTTCCTGTGAACAAGAAGTCCATACAACTAAAGGTTAAATAATTTATATAAATGAAGTAATCATGTAATATTCAGCAAAAGTAAATCAGTATAAGCATATATTAATCTGATAAGATAGATGACTTATTACACTTTGACTGGAACAAGAGACTTATGTTTATATGTTAACAGATTGTCCCTAGACATCCAAAAAGTCAATATTATGCGGGTCATGGTGTACAGTAAATTCAACACCCCACTTATTTACTGTACACCATGACCCGCATAATATTGACTTTTTGGATGTCCATTTACATAGAGAACCTGATAATACTCTACGTACTATGGTTCATAGAAAATATCCGCAATATAATAGCTTACTACATGCCTCTAGTCTTCACCCCAAGCACATTATTAGAAACATTCCTAAATCACAGTTTATGAGAATCAAGAGAATCTGCTCATCACAACAAGACCTTGCCATTTGTCAGAATGACCTTTCCCATAGATTTATGCAGAGGGGATACAATAAACATGATGTTAATTGTGCATTACAATGGACTATGAACAAATCTAGGGACAATCTGTTGACATATAAACATAAAGTCTCTTGTTCCAACCAGGAGAAGCTTAGGCTGGTAACTACTTTTGGCAGAAATACTGATCAATTGATAGATGTTATTAATAAGCATTGGAACATACTCAAAACCAATACACGTCTGGATAACTGGTTAGGAGACAGATGTCTCTTCTCTTATCATAGGGGTAAAACTCTAGGGTCTCATTTTTCTCATTACAAGAGAACCATATCTCAGGACACTGTATCACAACAAACCACGCTATCTGGGGAAAAACTGGTTGGATGTTACCCTTGTGGTCATTGTTCTTTTTGCAAATACGTGTTTAAGACCAAACATTTCACCAGTAAGAATACCAGTCAATTATATAATATTAATTGCTTTGCAAATTGCAGTACCGATTGGGTTATATATTTAGCTACATGTACGTGTCAAGCGTTCTACATTGGACAAACATCTAGACAATTTAGAGTTCGCATGTCTGAACATCTTGGAGACATCAGAAATGCCAGACCCACCAATGCCCTATATAGACATCATTCGACTCATAAAACAGCCAATTTTACCTTCACAGTTATTGATAAAATTTCAGGAAACAGATCTTTTAAGACAGGATGGCAAAACTTATTAAATCTTAAAGAAAAGAGATGGATTGTTAAATTAGGTGGTCTTTTTCCACCTGGTCTAAATGATAAACTGTAATAAGTCATCTATCTTATCAGATTAATATATGCTTATACTGATTTACTTTTGCTGAATATTACATGATTACTTCATTTATATAAATTATTTAACCTTTATTTGTATGGATTTCTTGTTCACAGGAAATGATGTCATTACTGCTTTGTTGGATTTTCTACAAATAGCAGCCTCAGAGCTGCAATTAATGTAAAACCACTGATGAAAGCTCTTTGCTGAAACCGGTCTGGTTATATTAAACTTTTTTGCTACCACCTTCGGGTGCTGGACTGCCTTTTTTTGCTTTATATCAAGTTTGTTGAATCCGTGCATCAACCGTACTTGCTAGTTCAGTCTTTTATATGCTGAATTGAGCCTGGATTTGGGTAGAGGCAGCAAGGCATATTTCCATGTAGTAGTCAGGAAATTCCCAGCACTGAGAGATAGCATTATCTATATCTTAGCAATCCTGTAAGGTGTTAAAATGCTCTTTGTATGTACCTCCACAGATATATTCTCCACTACTGCAAGCTTGTTACACAATATGAAGCTGAAAGCACTGTTCTAATAGCAGCAATGTTTTACTAAGTCCATGCTTTGTTCCTGTGGGTATTTCAGAAAAGTTCCACATGGTTGATTCTATCAAAAGAATATAAACAACTGGCTGCCAATTTGTATTCTGATAGGATTCAAACTGAATTGTATAACTCACAATAACAGTATCAGTAACAATAACCGTACATAGAAGTCAAACGGTATGTCATAGAAGTACGCTGTCCCATCTTGCCATCAAGCAGTAACTTACTGTTGACTTTGCTACCAGTGTTTCTTTAGTTTACTGCATCTGTCAGCTGGCAGCAGAAGTATGGTTCCCTCCTGGAAGTCTTATTACTGACACAGTTTCATGATACAAAATTAATATTGCCAACAAGTGAAAGCAAAACTACTGTTAAAGTTTTTGGAAGTATATTGATTAGGTGCCACAAAAGATATGATAATTTCCTTGACTTATCGGATCTAATTATGCAGATGCTGATTTAGTATATTTAGACAGCTATAGGCTGAACAGCAGATTTTAAGCAGACATTTGGTTCTGGGTATATCAGACATGACCACCTCAGATTCTTTATTTATGCAATGCTACTGCAGTATGCATCCTTTTACATTGCCATATAAACAGGGTGTAGTAAGTACATCATGAACATCTGTATGGCTGCCTTAAAATACAAGTCCTAATCTGAAAAATCTAGACCAGCCTTATCTACTGCCCTTGTTTGAAACTTCATGTGTATTTAGGAAGCTAAATTATAACCAAAAGAACCTTAAAGATAAATCATTACAAAATTTAGTTTACCTGCAGTACATGGAAAATTATAATGCTTGTTTATACCTGGGATCAAACTGTTTCACTAAGTCAATATTCAGATGGAAGAAACAACAATTCCTGCTTTGAGTGAGATGTTGTATGTATGGTTGTGTTGCTTGGCAATTTCAAACAATGTCTAGGAAAGTTAATTAATATCTCTTTACCTGCACTAGACATACGTTAAATATCAATACTGCTGTATTTGCCATTGTGCATGCTTTAAGATGAAATCTTTCAGAATGTCGTATGTAGCACTGGTTTTGGAAATATTAATGCAAATATGAACAACCAATAGTTGATGCCTAGAGATGTTAGTAGGATGTAACTGCAGAAGCACCTGGACGCGTCACTCGGCTGTAATGAGTTATCACTTTTTCTCCCAGTTGATCCAGGTGTTCCACAAGGCTCCATACTTGGCCATATTCCTTTTAACATATTTATAAACAATCTATACACATCTTCCCAACAAGCTACATTATTACAATATGAAGATAATCCCGCTGTCATTTGTTCATCTGATAATCCTTCCCATTTACAAGCCATCACTCAACAGGCCTTCAACTCTATTGAAAACTGGCTCAGTAACAATCAAGTTTTACTAAATAAAAAGACTATATTGCTCATATTACTCCCCAAATCTCAAACATATGTAAAAGAACCTTCAAAATATCTTGTCTCAACAACACCTAAATAGAAGTTGTACCACACACTAAGTTACTTGGCATCACAAAAGATGATCAACTGAAATTTGACCTTCATATTCAAAATAGTATAAAACACAACAAAAACTTGGCATGCACTACAGATGAAAACAATTACTTACCAACACCTCAAAAGTTACTCTTGCTAATGCATACCTCCTCCTTCTCTACTGTATGCTTCACCCATCCTCACCAAATATTCATGTCTCCCTCAGAGCAGAAACTCGAACTCTGCTACAACAAAGTAGCTAGATTTGCAGCCAATCAGACATAACTCTCATCACTGTTCCCCCCTCAAATCTTTAAACTGGCTTGAGTTACCTCACTGCCTCATGTTTACTCAGCTCCTCTTTGCTCATAAAAAGATATACAAATCCGCACTCTGCCCAGAAACCAACAGCATTCTTAACCATTACCTCCCAAACTCTTTTTTCTCATTTGAGTAACACTTCCTTGAAATCTATAAATGAAAAAAAAAATTGTAGGTCAAACTGTATATTCCTCCTGAGTGACTAAAGTCTGGAACAGCATTCCCATAGATATTAGAGAAATGTCTGGTAGTCACATATGCAAACAATCTTTAAAGAAATTCTTCCTTCAGCGCCTAGCTCTGTACATGTATTACTCCAGTCTGACGTTAACTTTTATTTCTTTCCCTTTTCTTTCCATTGATTTTTCATCTCTCCTTTCTTTTTTAATTATCTGACTCTCCAAAAACTTCTCCTATGGCTCCCTATTATAACTTCCTTTTCTCTTCTCTCTCCATCTATAATAACTCTTTCTATTTATCATCTGTTATCATCATTGATAGTATCTTGCTAGTGGTAATACTATCTTATTACTGTGTTCAATATTTCAATAAATATTCCAATGATTTGACTGCATTCATTCTGTATATTGATTCTGCTGTTATCTGTAAGTTTTTGCCCTAATCTTTCTCTATTGTACAAGTCCACTGTTATTTTGTATTGTACATAGCATGCTAATATTATGTTGTTTATTAATTGAAATATGTCTGTGGAGATTTTCTCCCCAGGCTTCCTCTGAAAATGGGATTTATGCACGTCGGACTTTTCTGATAAACAAATTTCAAATAAAGAAAAATAAAGAAAAATAAATGTTTGTAGGTTTCATAGGAGTTTAAATATCATTTAGCCCAAAGAGCATGTATACCTTGCCATACCCACACTCAGGCTTTGCCTCCTTTCTCAAGAAAAGAGGGGCCATCATGCTCATTTTATCTGCTGAGAAGGTTTAGATCTCTGGTTCTAGTGCTAGCTTATAGAGATATAGAAGGTAAAGGACCACCAAATCTCTAATGGCATGGAAAGCAAGGCACAGGGTATGGAGTGAGGCCTTTCAGTCTCTGACAGAAAGACTAGAGATCTTTTTCTGCTGGGAACCTCTTGGACTTTTTGAGTTGGTTGATATGTTAAGTGAGATACATACCAAATAGAGTGTTATATTCTATTATTAAGCATGACTAGTGCTAAATAAAGTGACACAATAACCTTGTTAGATCTGGATGAAATGCATTTGGCTATTAGTTGTGCTAAGCAGAAGTATTTCCTGAGGGAACTGTGGACATAAGTGCCTATGTCCCTGACTACCTTTTCATTTAATAATGGTGTACTTTCTATATTGAATGTTGGGGAACAATTTCTGTTTTCTAAAAGAAACAATACTACACTTGTTTGCATTCAGTTTAAACCCATTCTCCATAGAACAAGTATTAACTAGGGTAAGCTCTTACTGAAAAGTGCAGATATCTAAGGGGGCTTTGACAATTGCTCCCAGTTTGTAGCTTCTTGCAAATTTGGTTAACCAAAAGTTATAATTTTTGAGAACAGGGAAGTAGATGTCAAACAGGTGGGGACCCAGTACAGACCCCTAGGGGCTCAGTTGGTTAAAGTAACACTATACGAAGAAGCACCTTAGTTAGTTATTTATTCATTGTGTTCTGCATTTCTTTATTGACTTTTTCTATTTTGTATACTGTGATTTGTTTTCTTTACACTGTGTTTTACTTGTATTCTGCTTTTAACTGCATACTAAAACTTGAAAAGAGACCACAGCTCTGTCTTTTGTGAGTCAGACAGAAATTAGAAGAGGTCAGTTAAGGAGTCACCCATAAGTTACAAAGGGTCAACTAAGAATAATCATCTGTGAACTGAGTGGGTGGAGCTGGGAACTCAACCTTCTATTTAAGGGGTAAAATAAAATATTTTAGAGCTTTACTGAAAAGGTTCACCCAGATTCTGCTACAGTTTGCTGTGAGGAAAAGGTTAGTTTGCTTTTTATTCATTGTGTTTTGCATTTCTTTATTGCCTTTTTATATTTTTTATACTGTGATGTATCTTTACACCGTGTTTTACTTGTATTCTGCTTTGAACTACATACTAAAACTTGAAAAGAGATGACAGTCTGTCTCTTGTGAGTTGGACAGAAATTAGAAAATGTCAATTAAGGAGTTTCACATAAGTTACAACAGGTCAGCTAAGTTTAATCATCTGTGAACAGAGGGGGTGGAGCTGGGAACTAAACCTTCTATTTAATGGGTAAAATAAAACATTTCAGAGCTTTACTGGAAAGGCTCATCCAGATTCTGCTACAGGTTTGTTTGGGAGGGAAAGGTTAGTTTCTTTTTATTCATTGTGTTTTGCGTTTATTTATTGCCTTTTTCTATTTTGTATACTGTGATTTGTTTTTTTTTACACTGTGTTTTACTTGTATTCTGCTTTTAACTGCTACTAAAACTTGAAAAGAGACCACAGCTCTGTCTCTTGTGAGTCAGACAGAAATTAGAAGAGGTCAATTAAGGAGTCACACATACATTACAACAGGTCAGCTAAGGTTAATCATCTGTCAACTGAAAGGGGAACTAGGAACTAAACCTTCTACTTAAGGTGTAAAATAAAACATTTCAGAGCTTTAGTGGAAAGGCACACTCAAATTCTGCTGCAGTTTGGTATGAGGTAAAGGTTAGTTTGCTTTTTATTTGTTGTCTTTTGTATTATTTTATTGCCTTTTTCTATTTTGTATACTGTGATTTTTTTTCTGTGCACTGTGTTTTACTTGTATTCTGCTTTTAACTGCATATTAAAACTTGAAAAGAGACCACAGCTCTGTCTCTTGTGAGTCAGACAGAAACTAGAAGATGTCAATTAAGGAGTCGCACATAACTTACAACAGGTCCGCTAAGGTTAATCATCTGTGAACTGAGTGGGTGGAGCTAAGAACTAAACCTTCCATTTAGGGGGTAAAATAAAACATTTTAGAGCTTTACTGGAAAGGCTCAGCCAGATTCTGCTACAGTTTGCTGTGAGGCAAAGGTTAGTTTGCTTTTTATTCATTGTGTTTTGTATTACTTTATTGCCTTTTTCTATTTTGTATACTCTGATTTGTTTTCTTTACACTGTGTTTTACATGTATTCTGCTTTTAACTGCATACGAAAACTTGAAAAGAGATGATAGCTTTGTCTCTTGTGAGTCAGACAGAAATTAGAAGAGTTTAATTAAGGAGTCACCCATAAGTTACAACAGGTCAACAAGGAATACTCATCTGTGAACTGAGTGTGTGGAGCTGGGAACTCAACCTTCTATTTAAGGGGTAAAATAAAACATTTCAGAGCTTTACTGAAAAGGTTCACCCAGATTCTGCTACAGTTTGCTGTGAGGGAAAGGTTAATTTGCTTTTTATTCATTGTGTTTTGCATTTCTTTATTGCCTTTTATTGTATACTGTGATTTGTTATCTTTACAATGTGTTTTACTTCTATTCTGCTTTGAACTCTATACTAAAACTTGAAAAGTGACCACAGCTCTGTCTCTTGTGAGTCGGACAGAAATTAGAAGAAGTCAATTAAGGAGTCAGACATAAGTTACAACAGGTCAGTTAAGGTTAATCATCTGTGAACTGAGTGAGTGGATCTAAAAGCTAAACCTCTTTAAGTGGTATAACAAAACATTTCAGAGCTTTGCTAGAAAGGCTCACCCAGATTCTGCTACAGTTTGCTGTGAGGGAAAGTTTAGTTTGCGTTTTATTCATTGTGTTTTGCATTTCTTTATTGCCTTTTTCTATTTTGTATACTGTGATTTGTTATTTTTACACTGTGTTTTACTTGTATTCTGCTTTGAACTACATAGTAAAACTTGAAAAGAGACCACAGCCTTGTCTTTTTTGAGTTAGACAGAAATTAGTAGAGGTCAATTAAGGAGTCACACATAAGTTACAACAGGTCAGCTAAGGTTAATCATCTGTGAACTGAGGGGATGGAGCTAGTAACTAAACCTTCTATTTAAGGGGTAAAATAAAACATTTCAGAGCTTTACTGGAAAGACTCACCCAGACTCCATTACAGTTTGCTGTGAGGGAAAGGTTAGTTTGCTTTTTATTCATTGTGTTTTGCATTTCATTATTGCCTTTTTCATTTTTGTGTGATTTGTAATCTTTACACTGTGTTTTACTTGTATTCCGATTTTAACTGCATACCAAAACTTGAAAAGAGATCACAGTTCTGTCTCTTGTGAGTCAGACAGAAATTAGAAGAGGTCAACTAAGGAGTCACACATAAGTTACATCAGGTCAGCTAAGGTTAATTATATGTGAACTAAAGGGGTGGAGCTAAGAACAAACCCTTCTATTTAAGGGGTAAAATAAAACATTTCAGAGCTTTACTGGAAAGGCACACTCAGATTCTGCTACAGTTTGCTGTGAGGGAAAGGTTATTTTGCTTTTTATTTTTTGTGTTTTGTATTACTTTATTGAATTTTTCTATTTTGTATACTGTAATTTGCTATCTTTACACTGTGTTTTACTTGTATTCTGCTTTAAACTACATACTAAAACTTGAAAAAATGCCACAGCTTTGTCTCTTGTGAGTTAGACAGAAATTAGAACAGGGCAATTAAGGAGTCACGCATAAGTTACAACAGGTCAGCTAAGGTCAATCATCTGTGAACTGAGGGGATGGAGCTAGTAACTAAACCTTCCATTTAAGGGGTAAAATAAAACATTTCAGAGCTTTACTGGAAAGACTCACCCAGACTCTGTTACAGTTTGCTGTGAGGGAAAGGTTAGTTTGCTTTTTATACATTGTGTTTTGCATTTCATTATTGCCTTTTTCTTTTTTGTGTGATTTGTATTCTTTACACTGTGTTTTACTTGTATTCTGATTTTAACTGCATACTAAAATTTGAAAAGAGATCACAGTTCTGTCTCTTGTGAGTCAGACAGAAATTAGAAGAGGTCAACTAAGGAGTCACGCGTAAGTTAGAACAGGTCAGCTAAGGTTAATCATCTGTGAACTGAGGGGATGGAGCTAAGAGCTAACCCTTATATTTAAGGTATAAAATAAAACATTTCAGAGCTTTACTGAAAAGGCTCACCCAGATTCTGCTACAGTTTTCTGTGATGGAAAGGTTAGTTTGCTTTTTATTCATTGTGTTTTGCATTTCTTTATTGCTTTTTCTATTTTGTATACAGTGATTTGTTTTATTTACACTGTGTTTTACTACTATTCTGCTTTTAACTGCATATTAAAACTTGAAAAGCGATCGCAGTTCTGTCTCTTGTGAGTCAGACAGAAATTAGAAGAGGTCAACTAAGGAGTCACACATAAGTTAGAACAGGTCAGCTAAGAATAATCATCTGTAAACTGAGGCGGTGGAGCTGGGAACTCAACATTCTATTTAAGAGGTAAAATAAAACATTTCAAAGCTTTACTGGAAAGGCTGACCCAGATTCTGCTACAGTTCACTGTAAGGGAAAGGTTAGTTTGCTTTTTATTCATTGTGTTTTGCATTTCTTTATTGCCTTTTTCTATTTTGTAATCTGTGATTTATTTTCTTTACACTGTGTTTTACTTGTATTCTGCTTTTAACTGCATACTAAAACTTGAAAACAGACCACAGCTCTGTCTCTTGTGAGTCAGACAGAAATTAGAAGAGGTCAATTAAGGCTTCACCCATAAGTTACAACAAGTCAACTAGGAATAATCATCTGTGAACTGATTGGGTGGAGCTGGGAACTCAACCTTCTATTTAAGGGGTAAAATAAAACATTTCAGAGCTTTACTGAAGATGTTCACCCAGATTCTGCTACAGTTTGCTATGAGGAAAAGGTTAATTTGCTTTTTATTCATTGTGTTTTGCATTTCTTTATTGCCTTTTTCTTTTTATATACTGTGCTTTGTTATCTTTACAATGTGTTTTACTTGTGTTCTGCTTTGAACTGCATACTAAAACTTGAAAAGAGACCACAGCTTTGTCTCTTGTGAGTTAGACAGAAATTAGAAGAGGGCAATTAAGGAGTCACGCATAAGTTACAACAGGTCAGCTAAGGTTAATCATCTGTGAACTGAGGGGATGGAGCTAGTAACTAAACCTTCCATTTAAGGGGTAAAATAAAACATTTCAGAGCTTTACTGGAAAGACTCACCCAGACTCTGTTACAGTTTGCTGTGAGGGAAAGGTTAGTTTGCTTTTTATACATTGTGTTTTGCATTTCATTATTGCCTTTTTCTTTTTTGTGTGATTTGTATTCTTTACACTGTGTTTTACTTGTATTCTGATTTTAACTGCATACTAAAATTTGAAAAGAGATCACAGTTCTGTCTCCTGTGAGTCAGACAGAAATTAGAAGAGGTCAACTAAGGAGTCACACGTAAGTTAGAACAGGTCAGCTAAGGTTAATCATCTGTGAACTGAGGGGATGGAGCTAAGAGCTAACCCTTATATTTAAGGTATAAAATAAAACATTTCAGAGCTTTACTGAAAAGGCTCACCCAGATTCTGCTACAGTTTTCTGTGATGGAAAGGTTAGTTTGCTTTTTATTCATTGTGTTTTGCATTTCTTTATTGCTTTTTCTATTTTGTATACAGTGATTTGTTTTATTTACACTGTGTTTTACTACTATTCTGCTTTTAACTGCATATTAAAACTTGAAAAGCGATCGCAGTTCTGTCTCTTGTGAGTCAGACAGAAATTAGAAGAGGTCAACTAAGGAGTCACACATAAGTTAGAACAGGTCAGCTAAGAATAATCATCTGTAAACTGAGGCGGTGGAGCTGGGAACTCAACATTCTATTTAAGAGGTAAAATAAAACATTTCAAAGCTTTACTGGAAAGGCTGACCCAGATTCTGCTACAGTTCACTGTAAGGGAAAGGTTAGTTTGCTTTTTATTCATTGTGTTTTGCATTTCTTTATTGCCTTTTTCTATTTTGTAATCTGTGATTTGTTTTCTTTACACTGTGTTTTACTTGTATTCTGCTTTTAACTGCATACTAAAACTTGAAAACAGACCACAGCTCTGTCTCTTGTGAGTCAGACAGAAATTAGAAGAGGTCAATTAAGGCTTCACCCATAAGTTACAACAAGTCAACTAGGAATAATCATCTGTGAACTGAGTGGGTGGAGCTGGGAACTCAACCTTCTATTTAAGGGGTAAAATAAAACATTTCAGAGCTTTACTGAAGATGTTCACCCAGATTCTGCTACAGTTTGCTATGAGGAAAAGGTTAATTTGCTTTTTATTCATTGTGTTTTGCATTTCTTTATTGCCTTTTTCTTTTTATATACTGTGCTTTGTTATCTTTACAATGTGTTTTACTTGTATTCTGCTTTGAACTGCATACTAAAACTTGAAAAGAGACCACAGCTTTGTCTCTTGTGAGTCAGACAGAAATTAGAAGAGGTCAATTTAGGAGTCAGACATAAGTTACAACAGGTCAGTTAAGGTTAATAATCTGTGAACTGAGTGGGTGGAGCTAAAAGCTAAACCTATTTAAGGGGTATAACAAAACATTTCAGAGCTTTACTGGAAAGGCTCACGCAGATTCTACTACAGTTTGCTGTGAGGGAAAGGTTAGTTTGCTTTTTATTCATTGTGTTTTGCATTTCTTTATTGCCTTTTTCTATTTTGTATACTGTGATTTGTTATCTTTACACTGTGTTTTACTTGTATTCGCTTTGAACTACATACTAAAACTTGAAAAGAGACCACAGCTTTGTCTCTTGTAAGTTGGACAGACATTAGAAGAGTTCAATTAAGGAGTGACACATAAGTTACAACAGATCAGCTAAGGTTAATCATCTGTGAACTGAGGGGATTGATCTAGTAACTAAATCTTCTATTTAAGGGGTAAAATAAAATATTTCAGAGCTTTACTGGAAAGACTCACCCAGACTCTGTTACAGTTTGCTGTGAGGGAAAGGTTAGGTTGCTTTTTATTCATTGTGTTTTGCATTTCATTATTGCCTTTTTCTTTTTTGTATGATTTCTATTCTTTACACTGTGTTTTACTTGTATTCTGATTTTAACTGCATACCAAACTTGAAAAGGGATCACAGTTCTGTCTCTTGTGAGTCAGACAGAAATTAAAACAGGTCAACTAAGGAGTCACATGTAAGTTAGAACAGGTCAGCTAAGGTTAATCATCTCTGAACTGAAGGGGTGGAGCTGGGAACTAAGCCTTCTATTTAAGGGGTAAAATAAAACATTTCAGTGCTTTACTGTAAAGGCACACTCGGATTCTCCTACAGTTTCCAGTGAGGGAAAGGTTAGTTTGCTTTTTATTCATTGTGTTTTCTATTACTTTATTGCCTTTTTCTATTTTGTATACTGTAATTTGTTTTCTGTACACTTTGTCTTACTTGTATTCTACTTTTAAGTGCATACTAAAACTTGAAAAGAGACCACAGCTCTATCTCTTGTGAGTCAGAAATTAGAAGAGTTTAACTAAGGATTCACACATACAGGTCAGCTAAAGTTAATCATCTGTGAACTGAGGGAGTGGAGCTAAGAACCAACCCTTCTATTTAAGGGGTAAAATAAAACATTTCAGAGCTTTACTGGAAAGTCACACTCAGATTCTGCTACAGTTTGCTGTGAGGTAAAGGTTAGTTTGCTTTTTATTTTTTTGTGTTTTGTATTACTTTATTGCCTTTTTCTATTTTGTATACTGTGATTTGTTTTCTCTACACATTGTTTTACTTGTATTCGACTTTTAACTGCATACTAAAACTTGAAAAGAGACCACAACTCTGTGAGTCAGACAGAAAGTAGAAGAGGTCATTTAAGGAGTCACCCATAAGTTACAACAGGTCAACTAAGAATAATCATCTGTGAACTGAGTGGGTGGAGCTGGGAACTCAATATTCTATTTAAGGGGTAAAATAAAACATTTCAGAGCTTTATTGGAAAGGTTCACCCAGATTCTGCTACAGTTTAGTACAGAGGGAAAGGTTAGTTTGCTTTTTATTTGTTGTGTTTTGTATTAGTTAGTTGCCTTTTTCTATTTTGTATACTGTGATTTGTTTTCTTTACTCTGTGTTCTACTTGTATTCTGCATTTAACTGCATGCTAAAACTTGAATAGAGACCACAGCTCTGTCTCTTATGAGTCAGACAGAAATTTTCCTACCCTCCCACTCGGTTATTGTTGTGTTCTTAAACACTACTCTCTTTTTAGTTTCCTTCCTCTTACTTAAATTTGACCATATATCTCATTTCCTCTCTACCTTTACTGGCTGGTGTGAGTTAGCACAAAATTATCATTTTGTGAATTCACTCCCCTTCATCTATTTAAATTGATTGGCCATCCTACCGTATTCCATATTACAGGAATAGGAAAGTGACCACCCCCTTTCAATCCTATCTTGCTGTTTTAAAAATAGTGGCTCTCCACTTAAACTTAACGTTTAGACAGGTACAACTTATGTTACCTTTCACATCTAACTCCTCTAGTGCACACTGCAGTGTTTGGGATAAACCGTTTTGTTTCATCTTAACTTTTAGCATGTATTGCAAGACCACCAGTTATTGTAGAGCCCACATTCTGCCTCTCAGTAGTCATCTTGGGATTAGTGCTTCTGTTTTATCCTAGTGAGAGAAGGAGTATAGTTACATTATTTCCTGGAGCCTGCTGATCACCAGAAAGCGTAATAACTGCTTTATAGGTGACAGCTTAGAATCTCTGCTTATATTCTGATCCTGGTGTGAGTAGGAGCAGAGTGTATTGATTCCTGATGGTTTCTGGTTGGAGAGTGAGTGTCTGTGCTTAACATATTTTATTGGTATGTTTGCTATTTGAGGCATCTACCAGAAAAAGGCTACAAGCCTGCAGACCCTTGCATCATCTGGGACAAGATGGTGGATCACCAAACAGGGCATGGCCTGCTTCTCTTCTTGGGATTGGTGCTAGAATGAGTTAGTTTTATCTAGAACTGGCCATTTGTTTTAGTTTCAGAACTCAAAAGTGTTTCCTTGTGCTCAGACCTTGCTCAGAACTCATTGTAACCACTAAATAAACTACAAATTACTACAGCACTTGACTTTCCTCACTTGTCAAGAGGAAAACAGTTCTTAGTACTTAAATCAATAACTACCTATCCAGGCATGTCCATTGCTCAGCTCATGGTGTTTTCTCCTGTCCACCTGATGAATCTGGGCATCTTGGGGCAATGTAGCAGTTGCCTCATGTACACTGACAATCCTCTCCTCCTACTATCCAACACTACAACCTGTGAGAGATGCACTTATATAGTCAAACTGGAAGCCAAGCTCTCTCCTGTCAAGACTGGACAAGACAGTCAAGAGGAGAAGGTTAACACCTGTACCACACCACACTCAACACATAGTCTTTCAAAACCCACAGTACCAAAACTCACACATAGAAACACAAAGCACACACTCACATTCATGGAGGCTCTCAATAAAAATCTGCCCAAGCAACAGAGACCTTCTAAGCTGAAACACAGACAACCACCACCTCCAACACTACCCAAATGACACATAGTCCACAAAATCAGTGTACCACTCAACCTCAGCCCATAAGGCAAAACAACATACCCAACACACTAGTCATAAGTGACTCTATATTCAGGCAAACTGATGTCCCACTCACCAGGCTAAATAAGGAGAAAGTTACTGTCAGCTGCTTGTCAGGTATCAGGATCCACCACATAATGCATGCACTCAGGTCACTCCACAACAAGCACAAATACGACTCTGTCATTCTCCATGTTGGTGCGAATGACCTGAGATGTACCTCCCTGGACTACATGAAAAGAGACATGGAGGAGCTCTCAGATCTTGTAGTCCAGGCAGGTATGACCCTAGCTCTGAGTAGCATCCTGCCATTGCCCAGAATGATACCACAGTGCAAGGACAAAATGATTGACTTCAGCAATTGGCTAAGCTTCTGGTGTCATTCTAAGGGGATCCAGTATCTGTCTGCCTAGGACAACATGGTCGACAGACCATGATGCTTTGCTAGAGATGGCCTGCACCTGTCGCCCCTGGGATTCTGGATACTGGCTAAGGCTCTTGCCAACCCTATAGTGCCTTCTTTAGGCAAGGTTAAAATGCTAAATTCACCACCATAACAGCTACAAGCAGGCAAACTCTGAGGGTAATGCTACTCTATGCTAATAGTCTAAATCTCAAAATGAACTCACTTGAGGCACTCCTTAAAATGTAGGAGATCGACATCTGTGCAGTGACAGAGACCTGGTTCAAGGCTCCAGAGAACTTCCCTGTATTATCAGGCTATATTTCATACCACACCTTCGGCCACCTAACCTGCACTGAAACACTAAAGGTGGAATAGTGTCCATATTCATTAAGGATATCCACACCTTTAGGCTAGTGGCTCAACATAATGCATCCAAATTTGTCCAAAGTGCAACTAACACTGGGCAAAGACTGCAATCCAGGTTTTAGATTGTTACTGATCCCCCACCATGCCCAGGGATTTCAACTCTTCATTTCTTAAGATACTGGAAAATATTAAGGTACAACCCAATACCTTAATTATGGGCGATTTCAACTACCTCACCATCAACTGCGAAAACTACTCATGTACCAACTCATTCACTCAATGTTTTCTGGAATTCATAAATTCCAGTGCCTTGGATCAGCTTGTCCACACTCACACCAGGGGCAGCAATATCCTGGACCTGGTTATTACCAGTATGGGTAACTAATGTTCTACACAATATGTCAACTCCTCGCTGGTCAGATCTGACCACAAGCTAATCACCCTAGACATCCATATCCCACCCCTACCCCCATTAAGGAAACCACTATCAAAAACTATTTCAAAGCCAACTTCTTGCTTCTTAAGACAAAAGTGACAAACTTCATGACACCCATGCAGACAGAAAATAGAGGTACGACTACTGAATCTTACACAAATGCACTGTATAAGCACATACACGAGTGCATGGATCGTGCTATCCCCAACAAAACCAAGATGCACTCCTCCAAAAAAGGAAGCCAATCTGGTGGTCCCCTACCATAAACAAACTCTACAACAGAAGGAAGACGCTGTTGCAAAAAAAGAGTAAAATCCCAATATTGGAGGAACTCCCTGGTCAGCCTCAGCAAGAAACTGAGATCCCTCATAAAATCCTCCAAAGCCAGTTATGGAAGCAAAATCACCACTGATATCAAAGACAACCCAAAGCATTATACAGCTATGTCAAGAATCTCAGTGGCAACACTCAGATCTGCTCTGAGCTACAGCACAATGGCACTAAATATACAGAACCAACTGATATTGCCAACATCCTGGCAGATAGGTTCAGTGCCAACTCTACCCCACTCTCACCCTCCAAAGGGCCCATCTTAATACTAGAAAAATGAAAAGCCCCTGTAATCATGGATGAACAAGTAAAGACCACAGTCTCCAAAGCCAAGAACACAGCATCCATGGGACCAAACAACATCCCAGGCTGCGTACTGCATGAAATACAGTACGAACTGGCACCCCACCTACGTACCATGTTCAGTCATAGCCTCACCTCAGGCTATGTGCCTACAGAATGGTGCACAGTGACAGTTTTCCCACTCCACAAAGGGGGTGTTACCTTGGACCCTGGAAACTACTGCACCATTAGTCTGATGAGCCTGGTCTGCAAGGCCATGGAATGTATCATCTTGGAGCTTATAAACAAAGACATAGGTAACCTCCAAAGCCAGGACTCCACTCAGTTTGGGTTTGTAAAAGGTAGATCATGTCTACTAAACCTGATTGACTTCTTTGAAGCAGTTACTAGAGCCGTAGATGAGGGCAAGGTAGTGCACACAGCCTATCTTGACCTTGCCAAAGCTTTCACTATCATCCCCCACTCTGGCATTATAGATAAACTCACTAAACTGGGCATAAATCCCTATGTCACAAGATGGGTGGCCAACTGGCTCACTGACAGAACCCACACAGTACAAGTAGCCGACTCCAAGTCCGACTTCAGACCAGTGATGAGTGCAGTACCACAGTGTTTGGTCCTAGGTCCTCTCCTAGTCAGCATCTACTTCTCTGAAGTGCAGGCCAACACAGAAGGTCTTTGGCTCAGAAAGTTTGCAGATGACTGCAACCTTGGAGCAATAATAGATTCACCTAATGATGCAGACATTCTACTAAAGGGCCTCACTGAGACAGATGCTTGGTGTCAAAGTCATGGCCTCAAGCTCAATTACAAAAATTGCATTGTCATCCATTTTGGGAAAAATTCGGTACCCATGAACTACCACATAGGCGGCAACTCACTAAACACTGAAAGTATGATAAGAGACCTTGGGACACATGTGGACAGTAGTCTCTCCTTTGATAACCACATCGCCACAGTAGTCAGGAAATCCTTCTACATGGCACACCTCATCACAAAAGGGTTCTCCTCTAGAAAAAAGGAGGTCATTGTTCCTCTCTACTCATCCCTCATCAGACCCATTATAGAATACAATGCCCCATGGCAAGTACCTCACAAGACACCTACAACAATTGGAAAGGCCACAGAAATAACTCACTAAGAGGATTACTGGCTTCAAACAGACGCCATACCCAGACCGTCTCAAAAAATTCCAGTTATACTCCATCGCATATCACCTACTTAAAGGAAATCTCTGCCTAACATACAAAGCTATGTCAAACCCAGAGCTGTTGGACATGCTACACTTAATGAAATCTCAATCTCTCTGAACCACATGCTCCAGGGACCTAAACCTTGTCACCACAATAAACAGAACATGCTGGAGAGATAGATTCCTGTCCCAGAGACTTCTCATACTCTGGAACAAACTACCCATTCATTGGCCCTATTTAAGAAAAACCTTGATGACTGGATGGAAAATTCACCCTGGGGATCACTTCTGTCCCACTGCTTGACAGGGGCACAGGAAAATAATTTTCTTGGGTGGCAAAAGCCAGGGAACCTTTTTGGCTAGGCTTATATAGGCCCCAAGGCCGATAACCTAGTACCTACCTATGAACCTATGAACCTATTTAATACCTGTTATTCTATTAACTTTCTTAGTTGTAAGAGCAATATTTAAAAAGTGTCCCTAACTTTAGGCATTTGCCCCTCCATTAGTAATGGCTTTGTCCAGATTTATTGCTGTAAGAAGTTGACAGGCATGTTAGGCATAGCTGTCAACCAAGCAGGGACAAATGTCAAAAGAATCAGGGACTTAACCAGAGTACATCAGGGACAATCAGGGACACTTTTAAAATGTTAAAACTATGTGAGACAATGACAGAATGAGAGGAGCTGAATTACTGTACGTCATTTGACATTACAGGAATGTACACCCTTACTTATTGTCACTATGTATTATGTATAATCCACTAGCTTTCCTACAAAAGCCATCCATTGTAGGTTGGATTAAGTGGGACAGAGCTAAGATTTGAGTGAAAAGCAGGGATAGCTGAGAGGCATGCCTGTAGGTGTAGGACAGCAGAGTATCAATGGCATGTCAGTATCATAGGTGTAAGACAGGCTTACTGCTGTAATCCCTATTCCCCATACCTCCATCCTCCTGTTTGCATCCTGCTATATGGATAAATCAATTACCTGGTGGAGTGCAGTACTCCTTTGTTAAACTTTACTTTCAGTAATGTTTTGCAAAGACATTCTCTGTGTGAAGTAAGCCTCATACAGACTTGTTCCCCAAACTCAGCTGCTTGTCTTTTTAAGGTATTGCTCATTAGTAGGTAATTGCCTCTGCACCAGTCTGTGGCTTTGATATGCTAATTGTAGCCATGGCAGCTGAATTGCACTTGCATTAGCTTATGACATGCCACCACAGTGCAATATATAAGACATTCATGTAGACTTGGGACCTATCTTAGCTGTTAAGATGGACCTTACTGGGGTGTGGAGACTACAGCATTGCAGAGGGTAGGTATGATAACTGTCAGCTGTAGAGACTTATGCAATATGTCCACAGTTTTGCCTCATATGTGTGGTCAGTGTTCCATGACATCGTGGTCATCTGGCAAATCACTGGCAAATCATTGTGGGTAGAAGTCAGTAATCAAAGATACACATTTGAGTGTCAACATTTATACCTGTCAGAATATGCATGGTAATGCAATAGCTGTTATTCTATCAACTTAATATCTTTGTAAGAGCAAACTATAAAACATGTCCCTAACTCTGGGCCTCTGTGCACCCATTATGTATGGCTGTGTCCGTATTCCTTGTTCTAGGGGGTTGGGAGGGATGGTAGGTTCTGTATCAGCTACATTTGCATACAGGTGTGTGTGCTACAGGCTGCAGCTGCTGCTGCAGCTAATACACATAGGGGGAGTGTGAACACTCCGGAGGGCAACAAGCTGTACATGTAACTGTGGCAGCCCTTTTGCTACATCAGAGTCAGGGTAAGGGTACCCTTTACAGTCCGATCGAGGCATGTGATTAAGGTACGTCTGTTATGCTACAGTGCCAATAACAGAGTATTAGGTGACATATAGTTATGATATACGGAAATGTGCAGTGTGTCCCTACCTGCAGGCCTTTGCCTTGCAAAACTGGGTAGCAGTTCATTAATTAACAGTAACTTGTGTGGATAAAGATTGCATGACTCAGTCATTAATTGCTGTCTTCACAATAATTTAATTGAACTGCAACACAAGATTGGATTTGAACTCAGGACTGTGTGTGGCAAAATGTACTATATGCAAGCCATTTAACAGACTAAGCTATGGAGTCAATTCTACAGTAGGTGCATTTGCAAGGTATATGTGCAGACATACATGCTATGACACACATTGTCTGCATCCATCAGTATGTGCATGGCTTTATATGGCTGTATTGCTGCACCAGGGTTACAGCTGAACATGTATTTTGCCATTCATGCTTTAGCAGATGTCTTTCTACATGTTGCTGATAAAAGGGCACATTTACCGGCTATCACAGGCCTCACTTCCATCCATTATTATGTCTCTGGCTGTCTAGTCATGTAGTATTGCACCAGAGTCCCAGATACACTCCCATTTTTCCCATTAGTTTTTATTCCAGTTTGTGCAGCACAGCATGGCACGCCTAATGACTGTAAGTGGCAATCACTATGTTTTGATGAAAACACCTGTTTTAATCCAGATTTGTGTGGTGTGGTGGGTTAATGCAGTGTGATATAGGTGTGATGAGTTTGAAACATGGCAGAGGTGTTTATTTTGTACATTTGTCTGATAATGGCATTAATATATTTAATCTTTACAGCTCTATTTAGCTGAGCTAAGCAAAGCTGCATGGAGCTCCATGTTAAAAAATTATAAAGAAAAGAAAAAGGGAGTGATAGGAAAGTGGTGAAATGGCGGGAAGCAGGGGGAAAAACATAGTGAATGGCAGGTAGGGATGTGCAGGAAGGGTGTAGGAAAGAACCATAGCTATCCATTTCTTGTACAACAACAGCTGTGCACTTTGACAGAATTTGTAAATGAATTTGGACTTTCAAACCCGAGATAGAGAGGGGTGAGGACAACAAAATTGCTTTGTCAAGCCAATTGTACTAAATTACATGTATCCAGTGCAAAATGGAGAGCTATGTGGGCAATGATATTTTTTTTGGGGGGGGGTCAGGTGCCCATTTTTTGTTTTGTTTTTGTTTAAAGTGAGAGTGGAATGTTTGGGAAGGAACCTAGGTAGTTGTGTGGGAGGTAGTTGGATAATTCAGGATGAATTTAGGCCTTGGACTCCTGGGGTGGTACTACATGATGTCCCAGGTAATGACAGGGCAGCAGAGGGGGAACCACTGGTCTGGGTGTCAGACATGTTCAAACAATGTAGAGGGATCAGCCAGAACTGGCCTACCTTGGCGTGCTGTGGTAAATGAGGTATAGCACTACATTATGTTTAGTAATAACCAAACCAATGTTAGTATTAACAGAAATGAACATCATATTTATTCATCCAAATACATATTAATGTATAACATGTGTAACACAACATTAAGTAACATAAAAGTCAGTATGGTAACAGCATGCCAGTAAAAGGTAAACCACAGGTCCAACAAAACAGTTTAACAAATATGTTAATATTTCATTGTAATAACACATAACAATAATCAACCACATTTTCCAAAATATAGTTAGTTTAACAAAATATGTTAATATTAAATCATAATAATAAATAATAGTAATAAATAAATGAAGGTGGGCGTGTGGAGAGAGAGAAACATCCCATTGCTGACATTACAGATTATATCCCTCAATGCACTTAAATATTAACTGTGTAGTGTCAGCTTTGAGTACAGTGACTACAATTCTCTTAAATTGATGTAGCAAGTACATACCTCTCAAACTGTTAGCATGGGTCAGTATGGACCAAGTGGTAACAAATGGAGGTACACCACTGCACAGAACAGTTTCACATAATCTGGACTTACATAACCATCCAGGTATTCTGAAAATTGATTTGGTAATACATTGTATTTCAGGTAATAATTTATCAACTAATCATGTGACAGACAGATTAGGCAGTTTGTGCATGATAAGTAAACTAGACAGCTGTCATGCCTTAGTTGGCAGGCATGGAAGTAGAACTCTCCAGCTGTGACTGCAGGGGACATCTGCAAATATTGTAATAATTGACTGCAGCAACTTAGTACAGACATGCAAGGGATGCAGTCATACTGGGATTATACAGCTTTATTTCTGACTCAACAATGCTGATGAACACGTGCTTGGTATTGATGTTATAGGCTGCCTCATCCATATATTTGTTGTATTCCTGGTGAGAGAGAAAATGTGAGCATTACATGACTGATACTGAAACGTTAGTGTTACATACAACTGGATTCGAACCCAGGACTGTGTGTGGCAAAATGTACTGCATACATAGCATTTAACAGATTGAGCTACTAAGTCACTGCTGACTATTGAGTGACTGACACTTGCCTGGAGATCACCTGGAACTATACTATGAATTGGGCAATACAAGTTACAGGACATTCCTCTGGCATTCTAGTACCATTATAGGGTTATAGTAGACTGCAGTGACAGTAGAACACACATACATGGAATACAACCATATTGCATATATGAAAAAAGCTGTAGCTTAGAATCAACAATGCTAGTGAACACATTTTATTGTTATTGGTTTGAAATATCTGTGAAGTCCACACACAATATCTGCCCATGGACTGGAAGAGAGAGCATTATATAACTGATATTGGCCTGCAGACAGCCTTGGACAGTACTATGAATTGAGCACTACTGTTTGCAGATTGTTAGATTTGCTGGCGTTACACCTGACTGCAGCAACCTTACCATAGCCAATCAATGCATACAACTCTACTGCAGTGGCTTTGACAACACAATCCTGATGAACAACGTTTTGCTTACTGTTATTGGTATTGCTAATACTTTATTGAAATACAATTCTTATTGTTCATTTATTGCACTACAGCTCTACAGCTTTAATTGCCAATTTATTGCACTACAGTTCTACATGCCCATTTATTACACTACAGTTTTTCTTGTGTATAATTTATTGCAGTAAATGCTTTACTCTTTCTTGCTTATTGCACTACAGAGGCATACTAAATCCATACTTACTATGCTCATGGTGCAACCCAGCCAGGCACTTGGTATGGGACACGACATTGTGATCCCTTTCAGCTGCAGCTGTTGGGAGAGAAGCACACCATTATGCATACCTGCTTTGTAGACCTTCAGCTTGCATGTTGGTTAGACAGAGGAAGACATACTTACATACTTGTGGAGCACTCCCAGCTCTAGCTTCCTGGACCCAGATGTCCAGGGTTCCCCTCTCCCTCCTTTTTAGATCATCAAAATGGTGATGACACTGCTCACTTGTGCGGGGGACACCAGTAACACTGGTGAGTTCCCCCTGGCCAAATGGTCCCAGACCTCCACCTTATACTCTGAGCCCTGGAATCCATCCTGCATTAGCCTGGTTTCATTGTTTTTAATAAGGAGCCTAACCATGACCTGGACTCCTGAATGCCCCACCACTGCACCTGAAAGCTCACACCTTCTCCAATACCACCGGCCACACCGACAGATGATTGAACTCCAATGGATTCTCACCTTCTCCAATACCACCAGCCACACCAACAGATGATTGAACTCCAATGGATTCTGCAGAATTCCACCTGGTGCGCTTAATATAGGCTGTTTTCCCACCCTTACACATCATTGAACAACATTCAAAAAAGTGCTGCGTTGCTTAGTACTGTGCAAACCAGCCAAGCAGAGCTGAGCAGCACATAAACACACACAATTGTGGTTTTAGTGAAGCTGAGCACTGTGCAAACATTGACAGCTGTTACTATGTTTATGCAGTGCTTAGCAGGTTTGGACACAGTTGCACAGAGCGTAGTGGAGCCATATTTTAAAACTGTGCCCATAACGTGTGCAACAAAAATACATGAAATCCAGACAAGCTCTGCTTCCATGTATTCAAACCCTGGACCTGATACACATACAGCCACAGCTCTACCCACTTAGCTACATGGATATTATAGAATCCACAGTACCTTCACATAACTGAACTACTTGTTAACAGTGCTGAGCATGGTGCCATGCAAACACACTTAAACACACCAATAAATAAATAATTAATTACATCCGTTTTCTATTTTTAGATGTCTAGCAGGTGTCGGCTATGTGTGTATAAGCTCCGCTTGGCTTGGCTGAACTCCGCATTGTGCCGCACAAAAGCAAAACTAACAAAAAAAACTATAAAATGGCATTATGCTTATTACTTACATCTAGTTTCTATTTTTAGATGTCTGGCAGATGTTAAAGGTCTATATGTGAGCACAACTTGGCATTGCTGTGCTCCACACCGCACCACTCAAACGTGCATTTAAAAAAAAAAAATAAAATATAAAACAAACACAGGACATTATAGAATATTATAACATTTACACATTCAACATTTGGCACACTGCATGACATTGCTACAGTGGCGGGGACCATTGCAGGTAGTTTCAAACACATCTGCAGCCACGGCTAGCCACTAAGTTTCTCCCTACACTGATTCAATATCCATTTTCCTTGGCTCTCCCTCGGCAGCATGTCATCACTAATATGTGTGGCACACTGCTGAGGGGTGACCGTGGCCGTGTACATGTATAGATTCCATGTAGGCTCGTCAGGATGCATACACAGAGTTTATTAAATCCTGGGGTGTGTTTACTCTCTGCATTTATGCATTGGCTCTGATAAACCAAACCTAGAGAACTGCAGGAATTTTTGTTATCTAAAAGAATACTAACAAAACAATATGGAAACAAATAAAATAAACTATTTTATTCTTTAGGAAAACGTGTTTAATGGAATTATTTGATTATTGCTTATGATTGTAAGTATTTTTCTCAGTGTAAATGAAGAAAAACTGGAGTGGAAGATTGACCTCAACATTTACAAAGAAAAAGAAAGAATATACATTTTGTCACTAAAGGAGTACTCTAGGGGCACACAAGAAGAAAGCATTTTCTGACACATACAGAGTGCCAACACACTTTATTTCAGACCAGAAATGCAATAGCCACATAAATTTCTGATTGTCAGTAATATACTGAAGACCGATTGGCATCTGCCAATTGTGCCTCCTAATGCACTATCCACAAAGTGGTCTCCCCCTTTGCCCCAAGCTATCTACACTTCTGGATTTCCTTTCAGAATAACTCCCAGATCATTCCATTCCAAATGCAAAATGAATGCATCTTGATTTGACCCCTTATACTGCAAACCAGTTACTGTAGACAACTGACACCACTGCAGATGTCTAACACCATGCAAGTCTACCTCCCAGGAAGTGTCAAGACACAACAAAAGATCACCAGGTCTAACAGCAGCTAATTTCAGCACTTGGTGTATGATATAGTGCCCTCATATGATTACCTGCCTTCTTGAAGCAAAATAAACATAAAACGCTATGTCACTTACCAACACCATAACATCATCTTAAATATGCTCTAAAAGTATCAGAAACTTGCCATCCTGTTTCTTAAGTATGGCAAATGAACTACCTTCATAAGCTAAGTCAGGTGCCCTGACAGCAGAAAAAGAGTGCTATGAATACCACTCAGCAACTGCTGTACACCTTAATGCTTTCTTCAGAATTACATCAAATAGCCTGACTTCCACTGGCATGCCAACTGAAAATTTAAAACCTAACTATTTTTTTATCCCCACATAAAATCACTTGCCATGCTAACCCCTCTGTATTGGGCTCAAAAACCTGTCCTCATTCTTATATAATATTACTTGTTGCCCTCTGTCTCATTCTTACATAGTATTACTTCTCATTCTTACATAGTATTACTTGTTGCCATCTGCCTCATTCTTACATATTACTTGTTGCCCTCTGCCTCATTCTTGCATAGTATTACTTGTTGCCCTCTGCCTCATTCTTGCATATTATTACTTGTTGCCCTTTGCCACATTCTTACATAGTATTACTTGTTGCCCTCTGCCTCATTCTTACATAGTATTACTTGTTGCCTTCTGCCTCATTTTTACATAATATTACTTGTTGCCCTCTGCCTCATTCTTACATAGTATTAGCTGTTGCCCTCTGCCTCATTCTTACATAGTTTTACTTATTTCCCTCTGCCTCATTCTTACATAGTATTACTTGTTGCCCTCTGCCTCATTCTTGCATAGTATTACTTGCTGTCCTCTGCCTCATTCTTGCATAGTATTACTTGTTGCCCTATGCCTCATTCTTACATATTACTCATTGCTATCTGCCTCATTCTTACATAGTATTACTTGTTGCCCTCTGCCTCTTTCTCATAGTATTACTTGTTACTCTCTGCCTCATTCTTGCATAATATTACTTGTTGCCCTCTGCCTCATTCTTACATAATATTACTTGTTGCCTCTGCCTCATTCTCACATAAAATTTTTTGTTGCCTCTGCCTCATTCTCACATAATATTACTTATTGCCCTCTGCCTCATTCTTACATAGTATTACTTGTTGCCCTCTGCCTCATTCTTACATAGTATTACTTATTGCCCTCTGCCTCTTTCTCATAGTATTACTTTGCCTCTGCCTCATTCTCACATAATATTATTTATTGCCCTCTGCCTCATTCTTACATAATATTACTTGTTGCCTCTGCCTCATTCTCACATAATATTATTTGTTGCCCTCTGCCTCATTCTTACATAATATTACTTGTTGCCCTCTGCCTCAGTCTTACATACTATTACTTGTTGCCCTCTGCCTCTTTTTCATAGTATTATTTGTTGCCATCTGCCTCATTCTTACATAGTATTACTTGCTGCCCTCTGCCTCATTCTTACATAGTATTACTTGTTGCCCTCTGCCTCATTCTTACATAGTATTACTTGTTGCCCTCTGCCTCTTTCTCATAGTATTATTTGTTGCCCTCTGCCTCATTCTTACATAGTATTACTTGTTGCCCTCTGCCTCATTCTTACATAATATTACTTGTTGCCTCTGCCTCATTCTCACATAATATTATTTGTTGCCCTCTGCCTCATTCTTACATAATATTACTTGTTGCCCTCTGTCTCATTCTTACATAGTATTACTTGTTGCCCTCTGCCTCTTTCTCATAGTATTACTTGTTGCCCTCTGCCTCATTCTTACATAGTATTACTTGTTGCCCTCTGCCTCATTCTTACATAGTATTACTTGTTGCCTTCTGCCTCTTTCTCATAGTATTATTTGTTGCCCTCAGCCTCATTCTTACATAATATTACTTGTTGCCTCTGCCTCATTCTCACATAATATTATTTGTTGCCCTCTGCCTCATTCTTACATAATATTAATTGTTGTCTCTGCCTCATTCTCATATAATATTATTTGTTGCCCTCTGCCTCATTCTCACATAATATTATTTGTTGCCCTCTGCCTCATTCTTACATAGTATTACTTGTTGCTCTCTGCCTCATTCTTGCATAATATTAGTTGTTGCCCTCTGCCTCATTCTTACATAGTTTTACTTAATGCCCTCTGCCTCATTCTTAAATAGTTTTACTTATTGCCCTCTGCCTCATTCTTACATAGTATTACTTGTTGCCCTCTGCCTCTTTCTCATAGTATTACTTGTTGCTCTCTGCCTCATTCTTACATAATATTACTTGTTGCTCTCCGCCTCATTCTCACATAATATTATTTATTGCCCTCTGCCTCATTCTTACATAATATTACTTGTTGCCTCTGCCTCATTCTCACATAATATTAGTTGTTGCCCTCTGCCTCATTCTTACATAATATTACTTGTTGCCTCTGCCTCATTCTCACATAATATTATTTGTTGCCCTCTGCCTCATTCTCACATAATATTACTTGTTGCCCTCTGCCTCATTCTTACATAGTATTACTTGTTGCTCTCTGCCTCATTTTTGCATAATATTAGTTGTTGCCCTCTGCCTCATTCTTACATAGTTTTACTTATTGCCCTCTGCCTCATTCTTACATAGTTTTACTTATTGCCCTCTGTGTCATTCTTACATAGTATTACTTGTTGCCCTCTGCCTCATTCTTACATAGTATTACTTGCTGCCCTCTGCCTTATTCTTACATAGTATTGCTTGTTGCCCTATGCCTCATTCTTACATATTACTCGTTGCTCTCTGCCTCATTCTTACATAGTATTACTTGTTGCCCTTTGCCTCTTTCTCATAGTATTACTTGTTGCTCTCTGCCTCATTCTTACATAATATTACTTGTTGCCTCTGCCTCATTCTCACATATTATTTGTTGCTCTCTGCCTCATTCTCACATAATATTATTTGTTGCCCTCTGCCTACTCAGTCTGTCTTGAAATATCTCAACCCAATAAAAACTGCTTCATGCATCATGCACACACCCAACCATATCAAGCTATCTAACGACTCCCTAATATGAAAAGCTTTCTCATAAAGGAAAACTGACAACAGTGCTCACAGAATACAACTTTCCCTCTTAGGGAAACCCTGTAAAGGCCTTTCAACAACATCCTCATCAATTACCTACCTACTGGAAGAGGTTTGTCCTGCACCAAACCCCTTAAACTTTCACATCTTTTTATCATCCTTAATATAAAAGTATGCTTTGACCAATCAGTGCAGCATGAAATCTTTGCAGCCACACTTAGAGCTGCTGCATGAACTCTGTTTGTCCTCACTGTTTCACCAAACTGCCATCTATAGACCATATTTCAAGCCAGTAAACCCACTGACCATTGCCTGTTTATCAGAAGAAGCTTACTAATGAAAGCAGCAAATGTTACAAAAGCAGAAGCCTAGACTATTTTTAATGGAAAATGCTCATGACTATTGCACCAACCAACATATTACAGCTTGCCAATTCACCATAATTTCTGGGATTGTTTGCAACTCGTATTCTAGAACAATAGCATGAAACCTGCAAAACTGCAATCAAGATACATTGATCATCTAAGATGTTTAATCTACCAGGAATGTACTTAGCAGTCAAGGACAAATTCATCTTAAGAGAATGCAATATTAACTTCCGTACTAATACTTGTACCATAACTGACATAACAACTACCACCACAATATCAAAAGGAATAACTAACTTTAATTCACCAGATCTTTCTTCTGGCACTGTTGCCACCCATATTGGCATGAGCTCTTAAAGAGTAATGTCTTTCTTCAACTTTCCTGGCAATGATATGGCCAAGTTGCCAAAAAGCATTTGCCTTTAAATTACACACCCTTATCTAGACCACCAGTCATATCACTGTACAACTGCAAATCAACTGGTGAAACCCAGTCTTGTTGTCACATGGTAACCCCATTGTACTGATCCAAAAACTCATACCTGTTTAGAAATCCTTCTTAACCATCTTTGTGGATGTCATTCTGTGGTATTCTTTCCTATTACCTTTCAGTATGTTTACAACTAACCTAGTAAATGTCCTACCTTGCTCTATAGCCCTACAAGCAAAATTCATCAAACCATGAAACACCATTACTTCTTTCATCATGATTTTACTAACATCTAACCACAGCTCAATCTTCCCTTTCAGTTTTCACATTTTATCTTGTGGCAACTGGAAAATCTTGACTCAGCATCATCCAATAGATACAAAAGTGAGTGACGTTGATAGACCATCCTATTTATCATTAATTAAAGGCACCTCTAACTCACTGGGCAACGATTTAAAAAAAACTTTCAAATCTGCATCTACTTTTTCTTTGACTTCCCCTACCAAACGAAAGTTAGACTGTTCTCATTTGCCTATTTCCTACTTCCACAACTGTGCCAAACCAAGCTTCTCAGAAGCTTTTTGTAAATAAAATTGTCCACCCAAACACATGCCCAGGTTGAACTACTATGGTTCTCTCACCAGAAGAAAGCAAAAACTGACACATTGTCAAGCTTTATCAGAAAAGGATCCCTAAATCAACTTATGGCCACCACTATGTAGTAGTCTCTCTATATCTTTCTTTTTGGCCACCTTGGACCTCATTATTACTGACCCAGCCCCCCAGTACTCAATGTCCATGTAGGGTCTACAACTTATTCTCAACCCCCCCCCCAACTTACTCTATTTTTTTTGCTGGGGCTGATCATGGATCCTGAGGATGTCCTGTGAGCTTGGCTTGGCTGTGCGTCCATCCAGGGATTTTTTTTTTATGATCTACCCACTTCCCTTTCCCCAGTTACCATGCTCACTATTTTTTACATCTGATGGCAACTCCCCTCTTTGGAACATACCCCCTTGGGGAGCATATCAACAAGTGCCTTACCACCTGTGATAGACATTCCCATCCCTACCCTTCTGCTCCATCAGTCACTCAAGCTACTAATTGAACTTGGGTTGGATAGGCTGTAGTCAGGGTTTTATCCCTGTTCATCCCCCTGCTTTCAGTCAATGAAATCATTCACTGAATTTCCTTCCAGGAAAGACAGATGGTGGATGAAGCAAAAATCGCTTAGTTTCTTCTTCAGAACCATCCCCAAGGATGATATCATGAGGGAAAAGGTGGTTTTGTCAAAGGGTCCAAAACTCTCCCTCAAGTATCCAGATTTCTGCAGAATGCCCAGATTCTTGGCTCATATTTTTGGTCTGTTCCTCATAAAATCTGAGGTCTTCTGGTGAATTAATGTGTATAAAAGTCACTAAATAATGACAGATATTTGAGTTTCAGGCTTCATATCCTATTATTCTAGCAACTTAAGTTTATAAGAGCAATATTTAAAATCTGTCCCTATTTTTGGCCTTTGCCCCCCCCCCCATTACTTTTGCCTCTGTTCAGATTTCTTATGCTAAAAGGTTGAGAGGTAGACAGTACAGCACACATGAAAGACTAGCTAAGGGGATGCTGATATGAGACATGAAAATGGAATATATCCTCTACACAGAGCCTTAAGTTATGCATTGAATGCTGTAAGTGTGCCCTTTATTTCAGTGCTTATTTAATTTATTGTAGTTAAAGGTGCAATGTTAAAAATATACTATATAGTGGAGTACATTATTGACAATAATAGCCATGGAAAAAAGTGGAAAAAAACTATTATAGTTATCCTTGAATGCTGACAAAAGTGGAAGATGATAACTAATATAATAAAAGTAAGATTTAGATGTTTCCCAATAGAAGCCTCTGTGGAGAAGAAGATCTATATAATTAATATAATGTATATTGTTATGAGACTTTATAAGAAAATAAATCAAAGTAATAAAGAAAAAAGACAGAAAAAATGTACTGCAAGAGTTAGCAGGGTTCCTAAAATGAAAGAATATAAACCTTTGGGAACTGTTTTGTATGAAGATACATTCAACTAATAGACACATTGAGTAGACAGCTACAGTACCACATGGTAAGCGTTTCATATAAGATGGTAATATGAAAGGGAGATAAATTATAGAAGAGGATATAACTGCCAAACAATGAATGCATTCATGGCAGCCAGGGAATATCTTATGGTACTCGTGTCATTAAAAAGGTAGACAGCACTGGACTAAGTGAAGGGAATTTACTCTGGAGTAATGAGACCTTTCAAAGTGACTTTGGATACCTCTCTAATTGAAAAAGAGTCACCAGTTTGTGGGGGTCAAGCTGTATGCTCATGTCGATCTAGTGGCTTTATAATATATTCTATTTACTTTGTTCATACATTTATATATATTACGAAGGACAATGCTCCTGCAGAAAACTGTTTACCTAAATACCAATATGGTGTGCAGAAATAGTGAACGGATTTATTTCTTCATGAGTAAAACTTGGATTTTAATTTGATTGCTGTAGTTTAAAAAATAAACAGTGCTTCTATCTTAAGTTGCTGAAGCAATATGAAAAGCAACTATTTATTTTTCATGAAAAAAATTGCCTTATCTCCAAGTAATGATGACCTCATAGGGAATTCTGTTAATCAGCAGTAGGTGTGAGGGCTTACCTCCCATGTAAAAACCGAATGCCTGAAAAATGTCTGTATGCAAACTTCTGCTCACAGCTTTCTGCATTCAAAGAATTGTCAATATTTTTATGGAGATTCAGAAAAGAAGTGAGCAAGCTTCAGAATAAATGAAGAACTTCAGGAAAAGAGCAAATGTCTGATACTTGCAGTTACATAGCACACTTTGGTGAGGAAAGAAGCAACAAGGTCAAATGATTGTTGTTTATATTTTTATCAGCTTTATTCAATAAAAAGTACATTTTAAAATGCTTGCCTTTCTCACTTTCACTTGGTTATGTTGCCTGCATATATTAGGCAATGGTGTTTGCACTGTTTTAAAATACGTCCTACAAAACGTGTCTGTCCTGATTATTGAAAGCAGTTCTTCTCAGGGTCAATGATTAATTTAAGTGCTGGTGTCTACATTGATTTAAGTTGTGGTTTGCATTTCCACAGCAGATCTGAAAAGCGAAGAAACAACCACAATACTTGTTAAATCATGTTTATGAAAACATGGAAATCTAAGCCTAATATGACAGCCAGTCCTTTGAAGACCTTTGTTTAATTTGTAATCGCTCACTAAACGTTATGTCTTCTTAGCATGCTGCACTGTCTTTTCTTACTTCTTGGTCTCATTTCACAATACGGAAGGCAGTGCATTGTACCTTTAATGGATAAGAAATAGTCTTCTCTGCTTGGATGGACATAGCAAAATACAATTACCATGCAGAGCCAAATCTGCCTGAATGCTCTGAATGAAAGTGTTGCAATCTGTTAGCTGATCCTTGAAAAAAAAGTTTATAGAGCTGAGCCAAGTGATTATTCCTGTAGTTAACTAATCTGCACGTTGCTGACTGAAGTAGGCAATTCACATGCAGAACCCATTTACAAACCTGGATGCTAACATTTTACATTAACCTCAGAGTCAGCTGTTACTGTCCCACTGCCAGGAGATGTTGTTTTCTTGAGAAGTACAATTTCTTTTAATACAGTTTTCTATTGCATAAGTAGAACTGAATATAACTGCAGAAATAATCTTTGTAATGGCTGACTGTTACTGCTTTTATTACAGACATATGAACATACATACAGCACGAGACAGAGAAACATTAAACACACACATGCATATATGTGTGTGTGTGGATGCGTGTGCATGTGAATGTATATATAACTTTAGGTAGCAATGCATGGAAAGGGAATGTGCAGGTACAGACAATACAGTAAAGTGTGTGTGTGTGTGTGTGTGTGTGTGTGTGTGTGTGTGTGTGTGTGTGTGTGTGTGTGTGTGTGTGTGTGTGTGTGTGTGTGTGTGTGTGTGTGTGTGTGCGTGTGCATGTATTGTAGGTGTATAAACAAACACATGCATATAAATAAATGCACACAAAACACATGCACACATACACACGGGTGCATTCATGCACAAACATTCATTCACATAAAGAAGTACACAAATGCACAACCATGCTTTCTCACATCACCTATGCCATTCTCCCTTTATTTTTGAATTTGAATCACTTCAGTTTTCTGACAGGAGTTTCACAGATTGCAGAATGTGAATCAAGTGGAACAGTAGAGTTCACTACTGTTATTAGATATGTACTGTAGATGTAGAAGGGAAAGAAAGGAAGAAGGCATTAAAGTTGCTCTTGAAATAGACGTGCGCATATTTTTTAAATGGTATAATGCATTTGAAGTTGCATGAAAGCAGTATATAAGCAACCTCAGTGGGAAGCTGATGTTGCAAAGAAAATGGAAGCATAAGTACAACCATGGAAAATGGAAAAATTGGATGGGACTGAAAACTGATTAAATGGAGAATAAACTTATTGGGGAAACTGGAATGGGGGGAGTAGAAAAGCAAAGACCAAGAGCATAATCGAATCACAAACTGCCTAAAAAGGTGAATTTAAAAATAGTGAAGGAGAAATTCTTTTGGTTTAGCTGTCCTGGAGAGGCACAGAACAGGACTGTACCTTTAACACTGAAGTGCCCATCAAACCTTAGGTAGGGTACAACCTTTTTAACTGCCTATAACTAGGGACAGTATAAAGAAGAATGCAAAAATATTCTAGAGGTGAAAAATATCTTTAGAGCGGTGTTATCTTAACAAATTAAATAAACAGATGTATGAGGCAAGTTTCAGAAAAAAGAAATAAAGAATCACCATAATGTGTTCATGATACCAATGGTGTCAGAACACTAGTTACCTTATGCAGGGTTTTATGCTTTCCAATCACCTGTTTGGTAGATATAACTCAAAGAAGCATGAAATGAAGAAATCAATCATTTGCATAAATAAGTGTTTCTTTTTAGTGAATTAATTAAGCAGACACACATATGATTACTGGTGAAATAAAGAGAAATCAGGACAAGGCTGCAGCACTGCATTGCTAATATCAGGTAACCATTGTGCCTTATGCACTGCCCTACCTATTCCTTTATGAATCATTTCTTTAAGTCAACTACTTTTATTGTAAAACAGTAAAAACAGCACAACCTTCCTTCAGGAGAAAAGTCAAATATAAAAACAATTAACATAAAAGTGAATAGAATGCACATCGTGTAATTCATAATGTTTAAATATAGCTTCTATCCAAATCTCAGTTTTACCAATCTGTCTGATCATAGTTATTTACAGCATCACCTCTGCTTTATTTAGCAATTAGTCCTAGTGTCAAAATAAGCAAAAAAAAATAAAAACTTTCAGAGAGATGCCCAGGGACCAAACATTTCCATTGTCTAGAAAGATTCCAATGACCAGACCCTACCATAACTAATATGGGTCTATATTATCTATTCAAATGACCGAAATGTCGACTAACCTTTAATCGACTCATATGTGTCGAACCTGCACTTCAGCAAATGGCCAAATCATCGATTTCTTTCCAAGGGAAAGAAATCAGTAGGCCAACTAAGCACGACACATTATAACAAACACTATGAAATGTGGGGCTTCGCTCCCCACACCCCACAATGTGGGGGCTGTGCCCCCCAACTAAGTATACTAACTCCAAGATCACAAAAAAGTCAGGAAAAGGGCAGATTTAAAAGAACGGCCAACCGATTTCTTTCCCTTGGAAAGAAATCAATGATTTGGCCGTTCGTTGAAGTGCAGGTTGTCGATGAAAGGTTAGTCGACATTTCAGTTGTTCAACTAGATAATAATAGACCCACTAATACACCCCTTCATTATTTACTAGGAAACAGCCCCTTTGAAAGATCGCTATTTACCTAACGAGGTCTGAAAAACTCAAGTCATTCATCCTAAGGCAGAAAATTATTAAAAAAGGGAATGTGCACAAAATATCTCCTTCTATAATGCCTAAAAGGATCATTGACAACCTCATGTCCCTTTACTGCTCAGCAAATGAGATTTGCACTTAACCTCCCATCTACCAAGCTCTCCATTTTACTATCAATCTCTCTCTCCAAGTTTCTGCAGCCAGAGCTAATTTCTCTTCCATCAAATCCTTCATGATTCTGCAAACGACTTTAACATGAATGCAATCTTCCTGTTTCCATTTATTCAATACACATTTGTTTTGATTGCGTACAAAATAAAAATGAATATCTGCTTGGCTTCTTCACTGTTATACGTTTTAGTGGCATGACTGGTTAATAGCAGGGGGACAAACACCTCTCAACTGTGACTGAGCTTCAGATCAAACCCAATGAATTACCATTGGTGTGAGAGGGGATGAGTTTAAGCCAACCTTTAGGACTGTCATCTCTTAAAGCATATTTTTGAAGTTTAAACCATATTTTTTGAGTGGACCAGCAAAAAAAATAAAACACCAGCTCTCAAACAAACTGCTTAGACATCCTGCAGAACTGAATAAATGCCATGAGGGGTGTGGGGGGGGGGGTGGAAGGTTGAGTGAGTGACTTCTTAGAGTTTTGCCATAGTTCTAGTCTGAAGCAGCATTTGAATGAGACAGAAAATATAAAGACATTGCTTTCAAGCTCTGTGTCTGGGTTACAGGTTGAACTACATAAATTGCCCTGAGGGTGGAAAGCGTGAGTGACTTTGCAACACTGACTTCAAAGAATTTATGCCGGAGTTAAGAAGCACTTGAAATGCTTTCAAAAATATAAATGGACACATTTTTAGTGCTGTATTTGGACTCCAATCGAAACTACATGAATTATTATGATAGTGCATACATCGGAGAGGGGAGTGTGAATCCACTTTTGTGAGTGCTTTTGCAGAGGAAGACAAAGTTGATATTTCTGCAATGAAAAGGCTAACTTTGTTTTACTCCACTGCAGAGAACAAGTACACATGAGTACCAATTTTGCTGCATGCCTGTTCAGTTTGAAACACAGTAGTTAAATACCATGTAACAGGGAAATAGAATGTTAAAAGTCACATGATTTGCGACAGTAGGTTAGTGATGCATATGTGTATCTGTAAGTTGCACAAATCACACTAATGCAGTGTTTTAAGCACTTTGACAAAGCACACCCATCCATCCACGACCCCTTTTTCACATTTGTGCACATGGAGACAGGGTGTCACATCAACAGTGACAATCATCTAGAGCTGTATGAAAATATCTGCATTCAAAGTTACTTTTTTATTACTGATACATATCTTTGCAAAAAATATTATAATGTGATTTACTCAAGATATTTTTTTATCCTCATTATTCAGTATCACTTTTTGTTGGTCTTCATACCAAACAGGACATGAGAATCCTTTTCCACTTTTAACATAACTCCTCTCAAATGCATTTTAATTTAACAATGCACATTAATATATTTCACATTGCTCTTTCCTTCATTATTTAATCTTATATGTTGTACTATACTGAAAGCCTTGAAATGTGGTTACATCTGGGATGAACTTCATCCTTCATAATACCTTAGGGGGTAAAGGCTGTATATTTGGCAATATGATTTCTAGTATTACCCAGAAAAATAATTAAGCAATAATCAACAATGTAGGTGTGGTATATTAAAGATCTACCCATGGTTGGCATGGTTTAATCACAAGGGAGAAGTCCACGTGATTAAATAAAGCCAACAATAGGTAAATCTTCAATATACCACATAATGAAGTCAGTTATAGCTATTATACAATGACATTATTTAAGAAACAAAATACTTATTTTCTTAAATAATGTCTTTATATAATACTTCCCTAGTGCCCTTCCATGTTGTTCTGGTAACCTGGGGCTTTTTTCTGATGTACTGCACATGCATATGGGACTTGTATTCCCATGCTTACGCAGCACATCAGTTCTGTGCAAATGTAGCAACAGAGAAAGGAAGATCTCCATTGCTTTTTAATTCATTTATTTATTTATTGAAAAGAAAAAAATAAACCGGGAGACTTTTAATGTTTGGGAGAGCCAGGACAGACCAAATAAAAGGATAATCAGGTAAGTTTCTTTAGTTTGCCGAATGTACCTGATTATCCTCTTATTTTTGTCAGCGAAGCTGCAGTGATGGTGCTGCGGTAGCGTTGTCACCTCACAGTATGACGCTGTCCAGTTCGATTCTCAGCTAGAGCGTCTTCTGTGTGGAGACATGCGTGAATGGGCGTACCTTCATTGAAGGTTGTGTGTCAGGCCAGGCAAGCCGGTACGTAAAAATCAACTGCCAATCATTAGCGGACCGGAGTTCCGCTGTGGCAACCCCTAACCAGGAAAAGCCAAAAGACACAAACAAACCGTCTCCTTCGTTGGTTTGAGGTCTTCTGTTTCCTTTTTTGGTTAAAAAAAAGAAAGAAAAGTTAAAAAAAATTACTAGATATACTAATGGAAAAAAGTCTGGGCGACCGGACCTTTTTCCGTTGGTATATTCTTGAAGTTACAACAGGCACGCTGGTTAGGCTGACCAATCAGTGTGCTCTTTTTTGAATATTAATGGCCAGTCATTGTCTAATTATCAATAATGTCCTCTATATCTTGTATTAGTAGGTGTTCTTCTAAGATACACAAATTTGTAAAGAAGTATATTATTTTATGTGTAACCATATATTTTTTACAGCTACTGTCTTGCCTGCTATTGTACCAAATTTTGGCAGAACCTTTTTTAGCATCACTTTAACTTTATTTTTGAGAGTGTAAATTTTGATCAATTGCTGGATATCTGTTGTTTCCTAGTTCTCTGCTAACATATGATCATTTTATATTACCCTGTCCTATTCTTTTTTCTAATTCTAACGACACCGTCTCCAAATTATTTCCAAACTCCCTGAAGGTGTCAGATACCAGGTCCAACATTACATTATTTTTTTCTCCAATTAATATACAGTCACCTAAGAATGTAAGGAAGACACTCCTTTTGGACTGATCCTCTTCTTCCAAGTTCCATACTTTGTGGACCAATATTTCCATTACTTCTACTTCAGCTTCACTTTCAGTGTTATTTAAGTGTTTTCCACAGCTAAAGAAGTACAAAGTTAAAAGTAAACATAGATTCATAAACAACAAAACATGCAAAGCAAGTGATGTGACATACGAAAAGGAATAGGATAGCAGTCATCATATATTATCTGTAGAAGCCAGCTGATGACAGATACCACTAAGATCACTGAGGTAGTAAAATCTGCAGGTGGGGTACAAGATAAGCAAAAGAATGACCCCCAAGCTTCTCAAGATGCACTTGTAGAACCACCAGCAGCACCCATGAGTGGTAAGGTTAGAACGTTAGTTGTGGGTGTGCAGCACCACTAACTCTTTCAGATAAGAGGAGTCAGGTCTCCATGCCTTTCAACTACTTACCACAAGAAATTTGGACAAAGCCAAAAATAATGGTTGGAAAAGACCCAAAATCAGGGATAGATTTGAATTATTTCTTTAATAAACTTAGAACTTTACTAGAATAATAGGTTTTACATCAATGTGCATTTTCTAAAGGATATGAAGTCTGAAACTCAAATATCTTATCATTATTTAGTTACTTCATTCTTCAATATTTTGCCAGAAAAACACAAATTTTTTGAGGGACATATCAAAAATATGAGACTGAAATCAAACTGTCATCTAGTGTAGACTGTGAAGAACAATATGGTGTTAACAAGTAATGCTAATAAGTAACCTGGCAGCAGGGTTCTGCAGTAACTGTAAGTGGTCCAGTTCACTGCTGAGTAGTCCCAGGTAAAAAGGATCCAGCTGTGATGAAACTAAAGCATAAACTACTCCTGAGAAATCAGCCTGAGACAAGATGTCCTTTATCCTTAATATGTTTCTTGAATGAAAATATGAAGATTTAGTGAGATCTGGCACTAGGTCACACAGTGTCACCCTTTTTCTAGAGTTAACACCTTGATTACACACCTTTCCAATAAAATCAAGCCTTGCTTCCTTCATAGAAGATATAATTTGGGTGCAAAGGGATGCAAGAATCCATCAAAATGGAACTGCCATAGCCTCTGTTTTGCAGATGTTCACACTCAACTGATGACAAGAAAGCCACAAGTGTATGGCTTCAAGATGGTCAGTTAAAGAATATGTATATTCAGCATTTCATCTTGAAGAAAAGAGGTAAATGTGTGTGTCATCTGAAAAACTATAGCATGCTAGTCCCCTCTTCATGATAAGACATACACATTCTGAACAGTAAGAGACCAAAGACTGAACCCTGTGGACCTCCACAATCCAATTGCTACAGTGATGATTTGTTTAAGCCTGAATAAAGGCTTTGGAAACAGCCTGAGAGACATATTGTAAGCCAATATAAGATCATAGAAGAGACACAGAGCAAGACTTTAACCATTCAGTCAATAGGCCATGATCAACAGTGTTGAATGTTTCTGAGAAATCCAGTATGAACAAAATAAAATAGAACCATCAGCCTCTGGTCATTAGAAGATCAATTACTACTCACAAGAGGGCTGTTTCTGTATTGTAGTGAGAGTGAAATCCAAATTGAAATGGGTCCTTGAATCCATTGTCTGTAACAGGGATCTGAAGCCACTTAAAACAAGCTTCTCAATAACTTTTTCCAAAACTAGAAAGTTAAAGAATGGGTAGAAATGATCAAGTATACTGGAGCTGATTATTAATTTCTTGAGGTCAGGAATATGACTTTTTTCAAAGCTGATGAAAAAATACCAAGTTTCAAAGACAAACCCAATATCTGAAAATTCAATGGCCACAGCACATCAGGAATAGTTACAACTAATCATGGTGCACATGGATTCAGATCACAGGTTGCTAATCACATTCTTAAGACCATGGATATGAATTCATCATAATCAGGAGTAGTGTACACCTTCCATGGTGTAACAGGAGGACAGGGTGTCATTAAAGCAGTACTCATTGAGGTCTACAGGTGGTAGGCCAGATCTCATAGGGACAACCTTGTTACTGAAGAAGCAAGCAATAAATTCACAGAAGAGAGCAGACAGGGCTCTCTGGGTAGTTAGGCAGGCTGGGCTGCACAACCCTACCACTACATGGAAGAGTGTGGCTGGTCAATTAATGCAGCAGAGATATTTATAGATACATAAGCTGGCTTTCTTTGAGTGATTTCTGCATGGTAGATGGCATAATGCTCCTACAACAAGTGTGTCACTGCACAGACCAACCTGATGTTACTGATACTCCAACCTATGGCCCTTTCCTATGAAGAAAAAGGATATCATAGTCAAGTCATGGTTCATACTTTCTAGTGGAAACTGAACAAATGCAATATGGAGCAAGAGAATCTATAGTTAAGGATTGAGAACTATTATAATGTTCAACCAAAACATCTAAAGATGTAGCATCATCTTCCAGGAAGAACAGAGGGATCATAGATGAAAAGCAGTGGAAAAATATATCTAGTAAACTGGATAAATTTCAGTTTATAAACCAAGGGATGTAAGTGTGGGAGTTCACAACCAAAACTGACTAGGAAGTGATTGGACCACAGGAGTGATTCCTCCACCACCCAATAGGAGCACTAAGTTCAAGATGTGATCTAGTCAATGGGTTCCAGAGATAATTACATAAGCAAATACAAAACCTTCACTGAATTCTTGGGCAAAAGTGATTAACTCATGCTCAACCTAAAGATTGAAGTCACCAAGCATGAAAACATGATCAAGACCAACAAGGGTTATTAAGGAAGTCAGTGAACTCTTGAACCATGCACAGCATGGTGGATGATAGATGAGAAGAAACCTACATTCAGCTCCTGTATTCAAAGATGTGTTCAAATGAGTTAGTGTCTCTAGTCAACCTGAGCCAACTATAGTCTTAGCAGAAACAGCTACTTCACCCTGCCATTCTTACTCCTTACAGGACTCTGCAATACTAGAAAACTAGGCACAATGACAGATACTAAACTAGGGGCAAAATTATCATCTAGATATGTTTCAGTATTAAATGCAAGGTCAGCATTTTCTGGCAGGTCTGATATGATCCCAGTATTGTTGTAAATAGACCTTGTGTTAGATATAACATTCCAAGAGGGGTCACTGGAGGATAGATCTTAATTGCTTGCTGTTAATGGAAGAATGAAGCCTTGGGAATCCATAAAAATGTAGGAAGAAGAATTATGATTATGAACCACAAGAAAGGGAAAGTAGTATTGAGAACCCTCGCTGAAAACATACGTGGGAGATATCACATTGGCCACAATGTTGCTGCAAGAATTGTAAACAGCTGCAAAGTAAAAACACTAGCAGGGCAAATGGGGTTTAAAAAAGTGGACATAATGCAAGTAATGATGCCTTAGTGAAATAAAATGTTTTAAAGGTCCATGGAGATCAGTGTTCTACCCCAGGAAACAAAAAAAAGTGTGCATGTGTATATATATATATATATATATATATATATGGGTCTCCTTCTAATATATATAAGTATACGATAGTGAGGGATTTAGGAGTAGCCGGACAGGTAAGTGTGCAATACTCAGGGATGTAGGGTTAGGGTGTGATAGGTGAGTGTGCCAAGTGTGAGTTAGGGTTAGGGTGCAGGTAGGGAGAGTGTCGGAGCTTGGGGTTGTAAGTGAGTTAGGTTAGGGTGCAGGTAGGGGGGTTCGGGGTGTAAGAGTTTAGGTAGGGGTGCAGGTAGGGAGAGTGTGTGGTAGTGTCGGACCTTAGGGTTTAGGTTAGGGCTAGTGGATATGTGTTGTAGTGTACTGTGTTGTTTACGTAGTGTGTCGGTGTTATGGTGTTCGGTGTTTCGTTGTCGGGTTTGTGTGTATATATATATATATCATTAGAAGTAGACCCATATATATATATATATAATATATAAACATCCAGTCACAATGTCATAATACCCAACTCAGAAAATAAAATACAGCAACATTAAAACAAATATAACCTAAGTACCAAGACAGTTAAGGAAAAAAAATCAATAATAAAATAGCTTAATATCACATTAATCAATAAAATAACCCTAAAGTCAACTAAACACTATACAACTGCTTCAAGAAAAAATTTCTATAAAATTCTAAAAAGTAATTTGCATTCGACTGAAGCCAAAAACTACAGTTCAGCGTGACACAGACACAGCATACATTGCTGCTTAATTCAGGTACTTAAAAGCGTACTCAGACACAGGTTTCACAATAAAGTCCAGTACCAGTTGTGTTAGACAATGACAAAAATGGGAACAATTACTCAGCTTAAGTGACCTGGCTGAATTTTAGGGCAAATACACATAAGGCACAATTTAAACAACCATAGAAATTATAAATGCACATTAATTAAAATAAAATTCCTGGAAGAAAATTCAAGACACCAAGCCAGTAAACAATGTTAGCACTTTCATTCCTTTATTTACAAAACTGAACTTCATCAGACAACCCTATCAATTTACTGGCTTGGTGTCTTGAATTTTCTTCCAGGAGGAGCCTGTTGCTTTTTTGTTATTTTGTGTACGATACGTGTTTTTACTTTGGTAAAATAAAATTCCTTATATGTCCTGTCAGGTGCTTTGACTCTTCAAGAAGGCTTATCAAAATCACAATGAAGCAATATGCAGAGTGATCACTGAAGAAAGGCTGCTGTTATAAAACTGTATGTCTCATAGTGTCCACTAACTATACCCCAGAGACCAATGTGCAACATTCAGAATGTCAGAATCAGCAGCTACATGTCTAAGTCAATGGCTCAACAGCAGCACAAAGCAACAATTGAATGAGCTAAACATAAAGTTTCTGCACAATGTTACGTTAAACCCGCAGGAGCAAGAGTCCTGAAACAGCATGCTCAAAACATGTGGAGTAAGGTCACTCATTAATCTGGTGTATAACAATAATCCAAAATATATTGTCATGTTCAAAGTAAAAATATCTCTTTTTATATTTCATGGCTCTATATACAGCTCTAAAGATAAGTTAGATCAGGTTGCAATATAACAGTATCTGTAAAATTATGGGTGTGATCAAGCTGAATGATCTCTAGCAACCTAAGCTACACATAGCAACAACAGGAAGCAGGTTAGCAGCTGCATGATGTATGCAGTCAGACAAGGAATCACAAAGGGGCTGGGCAGCCAATAGCCACAATCATTCCAAATGGTGAACAGCATAGGGAATAAGGGGCAACATTGTTCTGTACCTTTGCTAATGTTACTTTCAGTAGAGATGCTTTCACTGATTACTATATCAGACTTGTTTCTTTTCTTTTTTTTTTGAATAAAGTGCCAAAACAAACTAGGAAATTATTCTCAAAACCTTTACTCTATAACATTGTTTTCATAATGTCCTGGCTTACTGCAAATAACCATATCTTACTGACTTGGGGATAATTCCTACGCAAGATGGCAACTCCCTTCTTTCCAGTTCCAGGCTTAGGTTAGTGTTTGCTGTGTGAAATGTTGAGATTTCTTGTTTTTTTTTTTTTTTTTGCTTATATGTACCTCTTACCTTTAAGTTTGTTTCTTGCAGGCAAACTTTTTGTCCATTCTTCCACAGCACACTTGACATTATGTAGTTTCTTTCTACGGGAGACATGCAAACTCTTATATTCCGAGTAATCATTTTAAGTGGCTGTCATGAGTTTCTACTCTATTCTACTTTTTGAGACATAACGCTCCCCCCCCAAAGATAGTTCTGATGTTAACCCCTGAGCTAGACTCTCCTGACTGATGTTCCTCAGCAAAAAGAAAAAAATCAATCTACATCCAGATATCCAATAACAGTAGTCCTCACAGTCATAGTTATATCACCTCCCCTCCCGTGAGTGATTGCAGTATATGTCATATGTGCATTAATTACAAAGAAATGTTACTATTGTGAAACCAATATGGCATCATTTAACAAAAACAAGTCTTAACCTTTATGAGAATTATAAGAGTGATTACCTGAAATATGTAGCAGCTATACCATTTGCCTTAAAACACAAGATTTACTTATCTGTAAATAAACATTGAATTTAAACTTCATGCTGATTTTCATGCCCCTATTCACTGGGTCAGTGATATACAATTACTGCTTAACTGCTCTAAAACAAAAACAAGGCTTTTTGCCTCTAGGCAAAAGTTCACTTCTATGTCTAGACCTTTAAAAATTCTTATTCATCTTAATAGCACTGTTGCTATGTAAATTCATTCAAATATCTTGGGATTTGGTTGGACCTCTTACTAAATTTCCAACTCTGGCTAGACTATACAAACAAGTAATCAACTCTCTCGTATTCTGGGCTAATACAAATGCTCCATTTCTACCCAGACAATGTAAAAATATGAAAGGTAAAGGTATCTTACTGGCTCAGCTAGAATATTGTCTCCCTCTGTCTGCTGCAGCCTTGCACTAACATGCAACCTTAGAAATCTTTACCACTCAGATTCTCTCCACCAAACCCTCCAAAATGCATTTGCAGTCCTTTATCTCAAACTGTGGGAATCCCTCCCTTCTTTTCTGAATGGTAATTCCTTTTACCCCATTTTTCAATCAGAAATAAAACCGTGTTGGGAAAGTGCATCTAACTTAACGTCTACATACCTTGTTTTCACTCTTCTTTTCATTGCAATTCCGTTAAAATGCCATCTCTGATTTTCACTCTGTATATATTGCGTTTTGTCCCTCAGTCTGTATATAATGTCATTTATGTATTGCCTTTATATGCTCAGGCCATTTCTGATATTCACTTTTTATATAATATTTGTTTATATTGTATTTTGTGATTCACTCTGTATATGATGTCATGTATCTATTCTGTATACCCTGGGCTGAGATTGAAATAAGTCCAATGGTATCAGTGTCCTTCTCTGGTTAACAATTAAAAAAAATAATAAAATAAAACCTCTATGTATATTGAATGACATCATTTGACATAATTAGCTCTGACACTAGAGAGATGGGTGCTAGAATAATGCCAGTGAGGCCTGTTGTCAGATCATACATCCTGAGGGGAGACAGGAAGTTTTGGCTTGCCATGTGGGTGAACCAAAGTACTCAGCGGCTCACCCATTGAGGCTTTAGCCTACAGACCACATACTTCCTAGAGGCATGCTCCCATTGGTCAACAGCGCTAGTGAAGCTAGAGTGAGCCACCATGAGGATTAGAAGGATTGAGGTGAGGAGGGAATTGGACTCTGGCCCAATCCCTACTGCCTGGCTGTCAATTTTCCAGAAGAATGAAACAGGCCGATTAGGCCCTTCAGGCAAGGATACATGGGTTTGGGGCTGCAGTTCCATATTCCAAAATATTTACTCTTAGAGTAGATGACTTACTTCATTGTAGGTCTGCTTTATAGATAGGCCTTACAGTGGAGTAAGTCACTTACACCAAGAGCAAGTCTTTTGGAATCGGAGGGGCTTATAGCAGAGTAAATCACTTAAACTGAGAAAGAATGTTTTGCAATTGGGTCCCTTGTCTGAGCTGGAGAATGTCTGCCACTTGACCATGACAAAGAAACTAACCAGACCAGTTGGGTGAAGGATGGGTAAACCATCATGCAAGACCCAGTAGATGGGAAAACATCATACAAAAGTAAAGTTATAAAGTCTGGCATAATAAAAAAGTATAAATCATGTTTTCAGTAACACCAATACATGTTAGAATATTCAATGATCAATCAAATAAATGAAGCATTGTTATACGGTAGAAAGGACAGTGTTAAAGTTGATAGTTTTTTACATTGCTGTTTAAATTTAACTTGTTCCAGTCTTGACTTAACCAACATTATTGACCAACAAAAAGTATAAATCTGAAGATGTTAGAAGCCAAATTTAAAAGAAGTAGTCATGACACACACACACACACATATATATATATATATATATATATATATATATATATATATATATATATATGAAATGCAATCATCAATCAAGAGTACGTTTTAAGACACATCATTATATATAGTCATGGATGATCAGAGCTCTATATAGCCATAATTATTATATATAGTCATGGATGATCAGAGCTCTGTTTATCTATGATATCAAGAGACCAGATGTGTTCTTTGGTCTTAAGCATTGAAGACAACAGCTGTCTCAATGGACAAATTTACTTTATCCCAAAATAAAAAGCAGTTCACAATTTTGGATTAATAACATAATATTGTTATTTGTTATTTATAGTTTTGTGGTGTGTTTATGCATATCAATCAGAGCCAAAGTTCAGGGTGGCCACGGTGGTGCAGCAGTTAGCATTGTCACCTCACAGAAAGAGGTTCTCCAGTTCAATTCTCGGCTGGGGTCCCTTCTGTGTGGAGTCTGCATGTCCTCGCTGTGGTCATGTGGGTTTCCTCTGGGAGCTCTGGTTTCCTCCCACATCCCAAAGACATGCTGTAGGTGGATTGGAAACTCTAAATTGGCTCTAGGTGTGAATGCGTGCATGTGTGTGTGCCTTCTGTGGAAGGTTGGGTGCTGGGCTGGCAACTCGACACTGTAAAACTCCACTGCCAATCATAAGTGGACATGTGATCCGCTGTGGTGACCCCTAACCAGGAAAAGCCAAAAGAAGAAATCAGATCCAAAGTCACTCCTTTGCTAGCATTACATTGAAGGCTTCTTTCGTTAAAGTGACAGTTTCCATTTGTGTTCAGCATAAGCTTTAGGGTTACCACCATGACAACCTTCAACTCACTTTTAACAATAGCTTCTTGCAGTTAACCTTAACTACTGACATCTTGAGCACTGCCCATTCAGACTTTACATCACTAACATTCCCAAGTGTGTGGGAGAAGCTATTTCATAGTTGGAACTTACACTCATCATGCGTGTGAGTAAGCAATTTGATCTTCAATTTATTAAATTATTAAAAGTGTGAAAGAAAGTAAAGTGTAAGTACTTTGTGGATTGGAGACAGATAAATAAGTATGAGAATGTGATAAAGGAAGGAACGTGTAATGCAGGGATTGGCATGCTGATGGCTTGTGGGTGATCTTGTAGCACTGCAATTGATCTCTGAGTCAGAAAAAATGACAACTTTGATAAAAGCACCTTTCTGATATAAAAAGGTGCTTTAAAAAGTTATTTGCTGTTAAGCTGCAGTTCTCATGTTTCTGCATATACACACACACATGCACACACACACACACACACACACACACACACACACACACACACACACACACACACACACACACACACACACACACACACACACACACACACACACAAAAACAGTGTCTGAAGCATTTTCACACATTTAAATGTTGTTATATACTTCAGTATCATAAAAGTGTGCCATAGTGAAGTCTAGCAGTTTTCAAAACCATTTATTCATCAGAGAGGCACTAGTTCAGATTGCTGCCATACTCTCAACTGTCCAGATTTTCACAGATTCTACATAGATTTTTGCCTTATATTTTTGGTCTGTTTATCATAAAATTTGTAGTTTTCTTGCAAATCGTTGAGGATTGAAGTCACTAAATAATGACAGACATTTGAGTTTCAGACTTTATATCCTTCAGAAAATGCATGCTAAAACAGCAACTTTTATTCCAAAAACTTTATAGGTTTATAAGAGCAGTTTTTAAAATGTGTCCCTTTTTGGCCTTTGTCCCCTCATTATTTTTGGCGTTTTCCAGATTTCTTGTGCTAGAGATTTAAATGTATGCTAGCTGTTTATGTGCCAGTAAAAAGTGTTTTATGTCTGTCAAAGCCATAAAAAAGTTAGCAGTCTTACACTTTTTTTTCTGTAGCTAGTAGTACATGGATTAGATAAATCTCTGTGCACTGTAAAGAATTGTGACTGGGTCTCTCCAGGCATAACTAAAGTGTTATGTTTTCTTGATGTGAGTGTCAAGATTCACCTCGAGGGCAGAATTTCTTTATAATCATGTCATATAGGTTCATAGGTTCATAGGTTCATAGGTAGGTACTAGGCTATCTGCCCAAGGGCATTTATAAGCCTAGCCAGAGTGTGTCAGCTTTCACCATCCCATTGATTAATTAACTGATCCTCTGTCAAGCAGAGCCAATGAAGTGATCCCAGGGGTGTATTTTCTGTTACCCATCCACTCGTCAAGGTTTCTCTTGAAGAGTGTTAGTGAGGGGTTCTGCCTAATGTAGTTTGAAATTTTGTTCCAAAGCATGAGGAGTCTCTGTGACAGGAATTGATCCCTCCAGCATGTTCTATTTATTGTTGTGGTGAGGTTTAGCTCACTAGAGTGCATGGTTCGCAGTGACTTGGATTTCTTTAGGTGGAGCATGTCCATCAATTCTGATTTGGACATGGCTTTGTAAGTCAGGCAGAGATCACCTCTGAGTAAGCGATATGCCACTGAGTACAGCCGGAGTTTTTTCAGTCAGGCTGCATAGGACATATGTTTGAGGCCAGTAATCCTCTTGGTGAGACACTTTTGTAGTCTTTCCAGCAGTTGGAAGTGTCTTGTGATGTACATCTCAAATGGGGCATTGTACTCTATGATGGGTCTGATGAGTGACGAGTAGAGAGGCACTATAACTTCTTTATTTCTTGATGCGAACCCTTTAGTAATTAGATGGGCCACATAGAAGGATTTCCTAACTACTTTGACAATATGATTGTCAAAGGAGAGATTACAATCTACCTGAGTCCCCAGATCTCTTATTACCTCTTCTGCATTAAGGGGGCTGCCACCTATGTGGTAATTTGTGGGTGTTTTGTTTTTCCCAAATGGGATGACTATGCATTTTTTGGCATTTAGCTTGAGGCTATGACTTTGACACCAGATGACCGTCTCAGTAAGGCCCTTTTGGAGGATGTCCGTGTCAGCCAGAGAGTTAATTATGGCTCCCAGTTTGCAGCCATCGGCGAACTTTGTTAGCCATAGTCCTCCTGTGTTTGCCTGTACTTCTGAGAAGTATATGCCAAACAGTAGGGGACCCAGGACTGAGCCTTGCAGGACACCACTTGTGACTGATTTAGAGTTGGACCTGGAGCCCACTGTTCTTACCGTGTGAGTTCTGTCTGTAAGCCAGTTGGCAACCCATCTCATGATGTAGGGGTTTATGTTCAGGCTGGTGAGTTTTTCTGTAATACCCGAGTGGGGAATCATGTTGAAAGCCTTGGCAAGGTCAAGGTAGGCTGTGTGAACCACCTTTCCCTCATCTATGGCCTTGTTGACTGTCTCAAAGAAGTCAACCAGGTTTAGTAGGCATGATCTGCCCTTAACAAAGCCGAACTGGGTTGGGTCAAGAGTTTGGAGGTTCCCAATGTCTTTGTTAATGAGTCCAATGATGATGCGCTCCATATCTTGCAGACCAGGCTAGTCAGGCTTATGGGGCAATAGTTACCAGGGTCAGTTGTGGCCCCCTCCATTGTGGAGATAAATAACCATTGCTGTGCACTATTCTATGGGCATGTAGCCTGTGGAGAGGCTGAGGTTGAACAGCGTGTTTAGGTGGGGGGTTAGTTCATTCTGTATTTCATGCAAGTCGCAGCCTGGGACACCATCTGGCCCCATTGATGCTGTATTTTTGGCTTTTGAAAGGGCTGTTTTCACCTGTGCATCTGTGATTTCTGGGACACTACACTTTTCCAGTATTGTTGTGGGCCCTTTTGGGGGTGAGAGGGGTTGAAGTTTGCACTGAATCTATCTTCCAGGATGTTGGCAATATCAGTAGGTTAGGTATATTTTGTGCTATTTTGCACTAGTTCAGTGCATATCTGCAAGTTGCCACTTAGATTCTTAACATAGCTAAAGAAGGCTTTGTGGTTATCTTTTGAATCCTTGGCTATTTTTCTTTCAAAGTTAGCCTTGGATGATTTAATGAGGGACCTTAGTTTCTTACTAATACTGATCAGGGATGCCTTTCCTTCTTGGGATTTGTTTTTTTTTTTTCTGAACTAGTTTCCTCCTTCTGTTGTATAGCCTGTTTATGGCAGGGGTCCACTAAACTGGTTTCTTTCTCTTAGAGGAGTGAGTCTTTGTTTTGCTAGGGATGGCACGATCCATGCATCCTTGTAGGTGCTCATAGAGTGCATTTGTAAAGGTTTCTGCATCTTGGGCAGCGTTATCCTTTAGCATGGGGGCTATGAAACTTACCACCTCTGTCTTATGTGCTTTAGAAAAGTTTTTTTACTGTGGTTTCCTTAGTTGGGGACGGTGGTGGAGTGTGGACATCCAGAGTGATTAGTTTATGGACTGATCTAACCAGTGACAAGTTGACCTCCAGTGTGGAACACCTGTCGCCCATGTTGGTGATGACCAGGACCAATATGTTTTCACCTCTGGTAGGGGAGTTTACCAGCTGATCCAGGGCATTTGAGTTGATGAATTCCAGGAAGCGCTGGGCCTGGGAGTTTGTACTCGAGTAGTTTTCCCAGTGAATGGTAGGGTAATTGAAATCATCCAATATCAGGGTGCTCGGTAGGACCTTCATGTTTTCCAATGTCTCCAGAAAGGTGGAATGGTGGTCCTGGGTCATGGAGGGTGATCTGTAGCAGGCCACAATTTGCATTGCAGATTTGCCTGATGTTAGTTGCACATGGATGATCTCAGAGGTATCATGCTGTGCCACTAACCTGGAGGTGTAGGTATCCATGATGAATATGGATACACCCCCTCCTTTTGTGTTTTGGTCCGTGTTCTGTCACCAAAACGTGTGGTATGCGTTGTAGCCCAGTAGTGCTGGGGTGCTCTCTGGAGCCTTGAACCAGGTTTCAGTTACTGCACAGATATCGACATTCTCCATACTGAGGAGTGCTTCAAGCACGTGCATTTTGAGATTTAAACTCCTGGCGTTAAGTAGCATAACCCTCAGTTTTTTGTTAATTGTGCTGTTTACAGAGGTGGGTTTGACTTTTGAGCCTTGCCTAAAAAAAGCACTATGGGGGCAGTAAGAGCCTTGGCCAGTATTCAAAATCCTAGGGGTGACAGGTGCAAGCTATCTCTTGCAAAGCAACGTGGCTTGTCGAGCATGTCATCCCAGGCTGATAGACACTGGACCCCCTTTGAATGACACCAGAAGCTTAGCCAATTTTTGAAATTGATCATTTTTTCTTTATACTGAGGTATCATTCTTGGTGAGGGCAGGATGCTACTTAGGCTAAGGGTCATACCAGCCTGGGCTACATGATCAGAGAGCTCTTCCATGTCTCTTTTCATGTAGTCCAGGGAGGTACATCTCAGGTCATTCACACCAACATGAACAATGACAGAGTCATATTTGTACTTGTTCTGGAGTGACCTGAGTGCATTAAGGGCTGTGATTGTGCGGCACACTGATTTTGTGTTTTATGTGTTGTCTGGTTTGTGACAGGAGGTGCAGGTTGTTTGGGTGTCTGCTTTGGAGGTCTCTGATGCTTTTGCAGGTTATTATTTAGAGCCTCCGAGTATGACTTTGTGTATTTATGTGTATTTTTTGCCAGTGCTGTTTTAGTAGGTCTGTGTGTGGCTGGAGGTGTGGTGCAAGTGTTAACCTGAACAAATAACTTGGTTATGACTGGAGACTCAATCATAATCCACTATTGAATAAATCCAGTTCATATGCTCTGCTCACAGATATGCTTTAAAGCTAATTAGATTGGTTACATATCTAACATAGGGCATAGCACATTAGGAAAGGTTTATTTAAGTAGAAATGTCCTTGATGTTATACTTTGTTTTGCTTTCCATGACTGAATTGCATAAATGTGTATATGCATTCCACAGTACTACTGTAAGAATATTAAAAAGAGCATTTTAGTGAAATGGCCAGTTAACAGATCACTACGGCATGATCAAAGAAGTTAGATGAAAGAGAAAAGGCAAACATATTTGACACAGATGCTCAGTCTGTTCCACATACAGAAATAACTGGTAACAATAGTCCTGCTGCATCAGGCAACATGGGATACTGGTAACAGCAGTTCTGCTGAGTCATGTGACATGGAATTCCACATTTACAAAAACAACCCCCAAAACATAGCAGGAAGAAAGGAAGAGAGCAGAACAAAATCAGGCATCTGGACTTGGAGCAGGGTGTTGCTGAATAAGGTACATATAAATCACAAGGGGCAGGAAGAAAAAAAGAAGGAGCTCATGATGGGAATAAGCTGGGATATATTAAGTGAAAAGCAATGCAGTAAAGTGTCAGAAGATTAGATAATGTCACGATTCAACTCAACATGGACTTAGTTCTCCATCTCACTCTTTGAATTCATAGTGTTAGAACCCACCACCAGCTATCCAGGATGAAGTCAGATTTATGCAAGTTGTGGAGCCCGGGCAGATTTGAGATAGTAATAGATAAGACAGGACATATATCTGATAACCTCCTAGGATTTAAATAGATATGGCCATGACAGTATATCATAACTGGACAGGAAAGGGACTTGACTACATCAAAGTTATTTGGAATGCTGAAGGTTCTTCTATTCATTAATTTTAGGAGCTTCAAGAGGTAGGAGGTGTACTAGTAAGCTGAACTGGATGGAATGCCCCCAACTTTGTACTTGTTTGGGGATGTTGGACCTTCAGACTTCAAAAACTATACATGGTATCAGCTGGGCAATTCAGTGGTTCTTTAACACTGGCACCATTTGGTAGGGTAAAGCTAAAACATATCTATATTGATTTACTTAAGAGGGAATGAGACCCCAGGGTGCTCATAACAGCTAATTGCAAACAAATGTTGCAATGTGAAATAGCTGCTATAGAATGAATATGGGGTCATTAAGACTATTAATAATAAGAAACTACTTGCTATGGCTCAGATCATACTGATAAAATGTATACATATGTGACAAAACTCCCTAGACAAGTTCAAGATCATGGGATTGTTAAATGAAAAAGGATGCTGAAACTGTGGGGTGAAAAACAACTAATTATTTGCATATGATCTGGGAGTGTATTAACATCAGAGAATTATGGGATAAAGTTATCAACTGTTTAAAGCTGGTGATGAAACATATACTCTATTTGATGGAATAGGTGTTAATTTTTGGCTGCTTAGCTTGCCTGTAGTTGGCTCATACAGATCAGTTTGCATTGATCTAGACCAGTAGTGTCCAACCCGGCGGCGGGGGCCATGCGGCCCATAGAGCTCTTCTATCTGACCCCGACCTTGCATCGCAAGTTTAGCCTTAAACACTTTTTTTCCATTTGTTTCGCCCGTGACAAATGTTGGTGGAACTTTCCATTTGCTTTGTGACAAATGTTGGTGTGCTAAAGCACCCTTAGCTTTGGTTTTTTGCCTGTGTTCCGCTGTTATTTCCGCAAAGAAGCAACATGTGTGTGTCTTAGTACTGAGAGAGTTGTATGGATTTGCCATCGTTGGATTTATAAGGGACAGGACCTAACTGCAGTAATAGGTAAGTGAGTGAGTGTATGCATGAAAGTAAAGTGTGTGCGTGCATGAAAGTAGAAGAAGAGTGTGCGATTGTGTGTGTCTGTTAGCCATCATTAGTTTGCCATCGTTAGTCTGTTAGGCCATAATTAGACATCGTTTTGCCTTCACCTGTATGTGACCACAATACCGGCTAGATACCTATCAACTTTGTTGCTTAATTCACATGCTATAATTATTATTGTGATCACATACAGGTGAAGGCATATATTGTAATATATATGTAATATTTTACAAAGGCATGATAAGCATTAACTAAAGTTAAACTGTAGTACAGAAAGAGCACTGTCACTGCATTGAAAGTTGGCCTCGGTAACTAAGCAAATATTTGTCTGAGCTGCAGCAGGGTCTCAAGTTTAAATTTCTCAGACTCCTAATACTGAGTAGTACCACAACAGTGTTGTGTATAGATTTGAGTTTGAGTTTACTATTTAGGAATGCAGGAATGAAAGTAGAAGAAGAGTGTGTGATTGGGTGTGATTGTGTGTGTCTGTTAGCCATCATTAGTTTGCCATTGTTAGTCTGTTAGGCCATAATTAGAGTTTTGCCTTCACCTGTATGTGATCACAATAGGTACCTTTCAACTTTGTTGCTTAATTCACATGCTATAATATTTTACAAAGGCATGATAAGCCTTAACTAAAGTTAAACTCTAGTACAGAAAGAGCACTGTCACTGCATTGAAAGTTGGCCTCGGTAACTACGGAAATATTTGTCTGAGCTGCAGCAGGGTCTCAAGTTTAAATTTCTTGGACTCCTTATTATACTGAGTAGTACCATAACAGTGTTGTATAGATTTGAGTTTGAGTTTACTATTTAGGAATGCAGGAAAGCTCTGCCTAAAATTAGGGACTAGGAGAGCAGCAAAAGCTACATGGATAATGTACAACTACAATGTAAGTTACTACATGCATAGAAAGGAAACAGTGGAAGTCAGCAGTAAAGATGCATTATTTAGTTTTCTTAAAACTGGTGCTGTCAACACAGGGCTGCTGCAGATATGTATGTTTGTTCAGTTGTGAGAGATTCTGCAAACCCAACAGACCACCTACTGTGGCAGGATTAAATCAAGATAAAATGAAGCAGAAGCTTTCATAAGAAGATAAAGGCCTTTTGGTTGAATGGTCGCACTCAATTATTTCTGTTGATAATATTATATCCCTTGAGCTTACCTTGACAACCAGCTGTCATCAGTTTTTACTTTCCTGTAAAGACCCTTTTAAACCTATCATACATTTGAAAGTTGTGTCCATTTTAACTTCCACACCTTGTATTGTGACACGTTTAAGTGTTCATATCAATAAAAATATGCATTTGCATGTCCCATTGAGTAATCCACGGTGGTACAGCGGTAGCATTGTTGCCTCACAGCAAGAGGTTCTCCTGTATGATTCTCGGCTGGAATGCCATCTTTGTGGGGTCTGCATGTCCTCCATGTGGCCGAGGGGCCTCTGAAAGACATGTGTGAATGGGTGTGCCTTCGCTGAAGGTTGGGCATCGGGCTGGCAACTCGATACCATAAAAATTGACTGGCAATCATTAGCGGACCCGAGTTCCGCTGTGGTGACCCCTAACTTCCAAGACTTCCATGTCACATTGAGTGTACTCTATTATAAAATAAATATAACTATTTCAGATCCAAAATGATTATGCTCATGTTTTAAAAGTATTTCCGAACAAAATAAGAAAAACAGGTAATCAATGCAACATCATTAAAGAGGCTGTGGGTAGAATATGGTTACCAGGTTTTAGCACCTTCAAAGCAATGTTGCAGCCTTATATATGATACTGACTGAGGCCAAAGTAAACGATTCACATGACTGTGAAAACTAGGGCTTTGCATATGGGGTGCACAATAAAGAACTCCAGTTCTCTGTGTGCCCATCTCTCTCTCTCTCACACACACACACACACACACACACACACACACACACACACACACACACATACACACCCTTGAGATTTATGAACTACACACATAATAAAGCAGTGACATAATCATCTTGAAGGCCTGAAAAGAACATCATAAGCTGTGTAAAAAGTAAAAAAAAAAAAGTGTAGGCAAAATTGTTTTGATGATAAAGAATGTTGTACCATGCACATTACTCAATGTGGCATAGTATATGCACATGTTCCATATGCTTCCTGATGTAACCATATCTCAAATTATTCATTTATCTGCAACCTGTATAGTACTGTTTTAAGGTGGACAGGTGACCTCTTAACCCTGCTATACCCCAGCCGTACCGTTAAGTGGCATCAGCCCCCTTGTATTTTAGAAAATGCAGTTCACAGCAAGTATCAAATAATTACGGAATACCATGATTAAATTATCCTTTTTACTGCATGATTTGATGCAGTTATGCAATTCATGCACCATAAAGTTTCTGATTTATAATGCTGCATATCTGTGGTCAAATTTTCTTAAGCAGCATATTTCCTGCTTTTTGAGGGCAGAAAACAGACAGGAAAAAGCATGCCACACATAAAAAAAGATTTGCCTTTGTCTGAGCCATGAATGTGATCTTTTCAGAAATAATTTAATTCCTTTTCTATGAAAACAGACTGATAGTCACAAGCAGGTAACATGGATAGTTCTTGTATGTAAAGAAGGAAAAGGCATTAGTGACCAGCCTCCCACTGCAAACTCATTTATATCATAAGATCAGTGAACTACGGGAAGGGTCCTGCCTATTCTAGTGTGTATTGCTGTGATGCCTACTTATAAAGCAGAAGAAAAAGATACTGTGAGTGATGAAAGATTATGGAATTTGAGTTAGCCTATTAAAAACACAAGCATGCAAAGTCCTTGCAAAAATGCAGAAAGAGAAAGCAGGGCCTCCCTCCAATGAAGTGCTGCACACATCATAAACACTTCACCCACACTGTCCCAACAAGTATTCCAGCATATATATAGGTGTGTGCTGAATAAGGATGCAGAAAAAATGTGCTTGTGTGTGTGTGTCTGTGTGTGGTGTGTTTGTGAAGTAACATTTTAGGGAAGATCTACCCTAGCAAAAAAGTGGACATAACACAGCCCTTAAAGTTAAAGAAACAGAGAAATGACAGAAAAGGGCCATCCCCATCCCTTAAACTCACTGCAGTGTTGCCACAATGATCAGTGTCTCTACTAGGTATTGATGTGCTATGCACTTTGTTTACAAACCCACCTTAATAAAAAGACGTGATAGCAAAATGAAAATAAACTTGGCAGTCAGTGTCAGAGGACTTGCCAGATGTGTGGCATCTTATTTTCCATGCAGAAAAATACAAGATAATATACCAGAGTCATCCTATTTTTCCTACCATTTTGCACTATGGGGCACTGTTTGATTGTCCGTCTTGTCTGTTTTCTGCAATTTAGTTTTAAGTAGATATTGTTTGAGTCAAACCATGGATGCAGTAATCGTGGTAAAAGGGCAATTTCTTCTGTTGCTTCAGATACAAAATTTTGGCTCCTAGGTTTTAACTTCCATACTACCATGTTTGGAAGAACAGACAAGACACTGCAAGAAAAGCAGTGCTGTTGAATTTTGTTATAGTTATAGTACTTAAAAACTGAAAAAAAGCATGGCACAGGATTGGCCAAGATGTGGGCTTTTATGAATACTGATTAATGAGGATAGGGAAAGGAAAAGAACTCAGAAATATTTTTGGGGTCTCTTTTAATTCATACTGTTAACAACAAGTAATTATTTATCTAGTCAGAGAATGTTGTTATCTGACAATCATTAAAATTAATTTATGGGGAAAATATCTGTTAGCTAGGTTGAGAAATTTGGTATTTAACAACTGTTTAATAAAGTTACACAGGAAGTCATAGTATTTTATCTGTATGTGTGCTGCAATTTTCTTTTATTGACTTTGAATGTTCAATTGTTTTTTTGCAATAAACATTGTGCATAAAAATGCACCTCTGTAATAAAACCCAAGGAGATTAAATAATGGATAGTGAGCTACTGGCCACATCCAAAACTAGGCCTAGGTATAACTACATTAGTTTTTTTTAAAAGTGGGCAGCCTGTGTAAAAAGACAGTAAGGAAAGTGTGGTGAATCCTGGGTACACAGGGTAGAAGCACTGGCAACAGAAAACAGAAAAGTATTATTTCTTTGTACATTTGATCAGGCCATGCTGAGAGAACTAGAAATCTTTTTGGAGATCCCACTTGTGCAAGGCTAGTAACAGAATAAAAGCTTTGCAGAGAACCAGAAGTTCTCATCATAACAATTACAAAGAGTGGGCAAAGATGGTTAACATATTCCCCGGAGGCATGAAAGGAGAAGGGACATGATGCCAACATTGTGTCCACTCTCAGCTACCCACTTATCTCCTTGAAAATAGCCATGCATCCTCTATGAAAACAGCTACCTCTGAGCAAGGTTCAGCCATGCTGCTGACAGTTCCTTCAGGCAGAGTCACATTAGTTGTGAATGAAGATTTAACTTTGTGGCTCTTTTGCCATGCTAATGTGATAGGAAAAATACAACATATTTTTTTCACAATGAAGAACAGCAACAAAAACTTCCCTTTTCAGAACGTACAGGTTTCAAATGCATTGGAAATGACCTCTCAACTGTCCCTGATTTTGACTCAAATTTTAGCTCTGTCCCTCTTAATCCCTCCTAAAACTAGTGACTTGGAGGAAAGGTGGTGAATTATACTTAATGAATAATGACAATAATTAAGAGTTATAAACTTCTTTTACTTCAGAAAATGTGTATTAATGCCAGTGCCTTATTTCAGGGACAGATTCCAATGCTAGACATGTGCCTTTCCAAAGGGGTGCTCAGTTTGAGAATACCACTGATGAACCTTCATTCATCTTCAAACCAGCCTGACCAGATGTAGCATGTCTGGAATAATTTCAGGGACCCCCGATTCCAAAGCTAGAAACAGAAGAATACATGAGCGCTTTGGACAACATATGGGCATTAAGGACATGATGGAAGACATGGACATCTTTAGGAAACCAGCAAAATCACAGGTGTGATCTAATACAAATTGAAGGGTTCGTACCTGTTAATTTTTTTTTTACAAATAAACTTTGATGTTAAACTAAGATGTTAGAGTTAACTGTTATTTTAAGAATTAGAATGAGATATTGAATTTTAGGGTGAATATTATGCAATTATTACATTTATTCATTGCGGAAATTCACCTACAATACAGCCCTTTGTTAGTCCAGGGGGTGCCAGACGTCCCTATTTGGGCGGGACTGTCCCGAGATCAGCAGCCTGATCCCAAGTCCAGCCCTGCCAGTTGAAATCCCGGCCAGCCTCCGCTGAGCTTGTATGCGGTATACGGGCCAATCAAAACCACTACTACTTCTGTTGAATGCGGAACTGCAATGCTTCTGTATTAAAGACCTTTTTTTTTTTTTTTTTTGGGTCCTCACTTGCCATCTACATGATATATTTTACATGCGGCCCCCAGACCATTTCTGTTGACTCAATGCGGCCCTTGCAACTGAAAATGTTGGACACCCCTGATCTAGACTGTGTGTTACTCTTTCTCACTCTCTCTCTTTTGTTAGATATATAATGCATATTTTGTAAGTAGATAACACATGACTGGTTGATTACTTACTGTGTTATTCAGCAAGGTATTATCCAGTTTACACAAAAATGTTGATACATGTGTGTGAATTGATTAGTTAGCTATGTTTTTGTGCAGTTTATAGCAGTATGGTTTAGACTGCACAGATAACATATTCAGTGTATTTGACAATGCTCAAATAGAAGTTAAAGATGGTTGATTGGTGCTTGTGTTTGAGAAAATTTAATATAATATTTATAATAAATCTTAATGAAACTGCAGCTGGACAAATCATTATATATTTTAAATAAATACAGTAATCCATTATAGGTTCAACGGTAGGTAATAGGGTAGCCTAACGGTACCCTGGCTTTTGCCAACCAAAAAAATTATTTTCCTGTGCCCCTGTCAAGCAGAGCTACAGAAGTGATCCCCGGCGTGAATTTCTTATCTCCCATTCAGTCATCAAGATTTTTCTTGAAGAGTGCTAATGAGGAGCTTTGTTTGATATAGATAGGTAGTTTGTTCCAGAGTATGGGAAGTCTCTGGGACAGGATTCTATCCCTCCAGCATGTTCTGTTTATTGTGGTGACAAGGTTTAGGTCCCTAGAGCGTGTAGCTCAGAGGGATTGGGATTACTTTACGTGGAGCATGTCCAGCAGCTCTGGGTTTGACATAGCTTTGTATGTTGGGCAGAGATCACCTCTGAGCAGGCGATATGCGACAGAGTAAAGCTGGAGTTTTTTGAGACGGTCTGCATAGGGCATCTGTTTGAGGCCAGTAATCCTCTTTGTGAGGTATTCCTGTGGCCTTTCCAGTTGTTGTAGATGTCTTGTGAGGTATATACCAAAAGGGGCGTTGTACTCTATAATGGGTCTAATGAGTGATGAGTAGAGTGGAACAATGACCTCTTTTTTTTCCTGGATGAGAAACCTTTTGTGATGAGGTGTGCCATGTAGAAGGATTTCCTGACTACTGTTGCGATGTGATTATCAAAGGAGACTACTGTCCACCTGTGTCCCTAGGACTGTTATCACACTTTCGGTGTTAAGTAGACTACCGCCTATGTGGTAGTTCATGGGTACAGAGTTTTTACCAAAAGGGATGACAATGCCTTTTTTGGCATTGAGCTTGAGGCCATGGCTTTGACAACAGGCATCTGTCTTAGTGAGGCCCTTTTGTAGGATGTCCACATCGTTAGGAGTTTTGATTATGGCTCCTAGTTTTCAGTCATCTGCGAACTTTGTTCTGTGTCAGCCTATACTTCAGTGAACTAGATACCAAACAGGAGAGGACCTAGGACTGAACCCTGTGGTACTCCACTTGCCACTGGTCTGAAGTTAGATTTAGAGTCTGCTACTTTCACAGTGTGGGTTCTGTCAGTGAGCCAGTTGGCAGCCCATCTTGTGACATAGGGATTTACACCTAGTTTAGTGAGTTTGTCTATAATTCCAGAGTGGGGGAGGGTGTCGAAAGCCTTGGCGAGATCTAGATAGGCTGTGTGAACCACCTTACCCTCATCTACGGCTTTGATGACCTCTTCAAAGAAGTCTATCAGGTTTAGGAGACGTGATCTGCCTTTTACAAACCCAAACTGGGTAGGGTCCAGAGATTGGAGATTACCAATATCATTGTTTATAAGTTCCATGATGATACGCTCCATAGCCTTGCAGACCAGGCTCATCAGGGTAATGGGGTGGTAGTTCCCGGGGTCCGTGGTGGCTCCCCCTTTGTGGAGTGGGATAACCATTGCTGTTGTGCCATTCGGTGGGCACAAAGCCTGAGGTGAGGCTATGATTGAACATGGTACTTAGGTGGGGTGCCAGTTCGTTCTGTAGTTCATGTAGAACACAGCCTGGGATGTTGTCTGGTCCCATGGATGCTGTGCTCTTGGCTTTGGAGAGTGTGTTTTTTACCTATGCAGCTGTGATTACAGGTACTTTGCATTCTTTTGGTATAGAGATAGGCCCTTTAGGGGATGAGAGAGGGGTAAAGTTAGCACTGAACCTATCTGCCTGGATGTTGGCAATATCAGTTGTTGTGTATATTTAGTGCCATTGTGCTGTAACTCAGAGCAGATCTGAGTGTTGCCATTGAGATTCCTGACATAGCTATAGAATTCTTTGTGGTTGTCTTTAGAATCTACTGAGGCTGACCACGGAGTTTCTCCAATCATGAGGGTGGGATGTGGATGTCTAGGGTGATTTGCTTGTGGTCGGATCTGACCAACGAGGAATTGGCCTCTGGTGTGGAACACCAGTTGCCCATGTTGGTAATGACCAGTTCTAGGATATTGTTGCCCCTGGTGGGGATGTGGATAAGTTGATCCAAGGTATTGGAATTTATGAATTCCAGAAAACGGTGAGCACAAGAGTTGGTATATGAGTAGTTTTCCCAGTTAATGGTGGGGTAGTTGAAATCGCCCATTATTAGGGCATTAGTTTGTACCCTAATATTTTCTAGTGTATCAAGAAATGAGGAGTAGGAATCCTGGGGCATGGTGGGGGATCTTTAGCAAGCTACAATTTGCATTGCGGTCTTACCCAGAGTTAGTTGCACTTGGATAATCTCAGATGCATTATGCCGAGCAACTACCCTGGAGGTGTGGATATTCTTAATGAATATGGACATGCCTCCGCCATTAGTGCTTTGGTCCAGGTTAGGTGGCCGAAAGGTGTGGTGTGAATTATAGCCTGGTAATGCAGAGGTGCTCTCTGGAGCCTTGAACCAGGTCTCTGTCACTGCACAGATGTCGATGTTCTCCATTTTAAGGAGTGCCTCGAGTGAGTGCATTTTACGGTTTAGACTTCTAGCATTAAGTAGCATTACCCTCAGATTTTGCTTGCTTGTACCTGTTACGGTGGTGAATTTGTCATTTGAATCTTGCCTAAAAAAAGGCACTATAGGGGTGGCAAGAGCCTTAGCCAGTATCCTGAATCCCAAGGGCAACAGGTGCAGACCATCTCTGGCAAAGCATCGTGGTTTGTCGATCATGTCATCCCAGGCAGACAGATACTGGATCCCTTTAGAATGACACCAGAAGCTTAGCCAATTGTTGAAGTCAATAATTTTGTCCTTGTACTGTGGTATCATTCTGGGTGATGGCAGGATGCTACTCAGGGCTAGGGTCATACCTGCCTGGGCTACAAGATCAGAAAGCTCCTCCATGTCTTTTTTCATGTAGTCCACGAAGGTACGTCTCAGGTCATTCATACCAACATGGACAATGACAGAGACATATTTGTACTTGCTGTGGAGTGACCTGAGTGCATGCATTATGTGGCAGATCCTGGCACCTGACAGGCAGTTGACAGTAACAGTAATTATGACTATATTAACAATATTGCATAAAAACTTCTTTGCTATTATAATATAGTAAATTGATTGACATGGCATAAGCTCAAAATGCTTGTGTCTTCACATTAAGAAGTGATGCATAGTTGATCGCTGTTTCATGAGCAGCGCTGGTTAAAATATGACAACTGTGCCAGAGAGAGAGAGAGAGTGAGAGAAAGTCAAGGAAAAGTTATAAAAAGCACCTCCGGGTTGTTGGCCAGCTGAAAAAGTCAGTGTTATGCTCATTTGAATTGTTGAGGATTAATTTGCTTCAGTTTGCTCTGAAAGTAATGAAGCAGTCCACGCAATAAAGTGGAATGAGAATGAAACTGTAGTTCAGTTGATATGAAATTGCTCATATTTCTGTGCCATGAAGCAGGGCTTCTGCAATTTAAAATATAATCAGTGTCTCACACATGAGGAGACTAGACTAGTAGAGACTAGGCTGAGTTGTTCTTGAATGGCTTAGATGATTAATTTTAAAATCTAAGCCTCTTTTCACCATGGCTTCATTAATAAGAAGAGAGAGCAATATTAAAAGATGAGCATGTGCTGCCCTCTCTAGTGCTTGATTCGTTCATTTAATTGCCCTGGAGTATGAGTAGTCTTTTAAGTTTTAGTATTCAAACAAAGTAATATTATACAAACACATGTAATTTAACCAAATAAAATAAAATAAATCAAAATATAGCATTGTCTTTTACCCAGTTTGTTTTCCTTTTTAGTTCTAAATAAATTATTTCTTCACTATATAAATATATTGCAGAAATGCATGTAGTTAGTCCATCAAACTACTGTTTAAGAAATATACCCCAACTTCATGGCTCAATTGAGAAATCTGTTTATGTCTCCTGGAATTATTCAGACACCTGGATTTCTAATCAAACATCTTTTTTTGCCTAGCATAGCCCATTTCATATATGTATTCAGCAAGCGAACCAAGTCATAAGTAGTAAAACATAATTTAACCAAGCCATGGGTAGTAAAAGCTATTTAACCAAGTCATAGGTAGAAAAAGATAAATTAGACCTGAAATGCTGACACATATTAATGTGGCCGTATGATTTTGCTTATGGTTTTATTCAGTATTGATACATCCAGATGTGGAAAACTTCTCATTTGACCAGGGAGCATAAATATCAGGATAGTCAAGCTATCCTTAGGGTATGTAATTATCACAAATACGTCATAAAAGATTTCTATATTACAGTATACCCAGTATTAGGTTTGATAAAAGTCAGACTGAAATTCATTCAGATTATCAAAATGCTAGATGGTTTAAAAAAAAAAAAAAAAAAAGCATGAGCAGACAGAGTGGGTAATCTTTTTACATAAGATTGTGTGTGTGTGTGTGTGTGTGTGTGTGTGTGTGTGTGTGTGTGTGTGTGTGTGTGTGTGTGTGTGTGTGTGTGTGTGTGTGTGTGTGTGTGTGTGTGTGTAGATATATATATTTTTTATTTAGTTGGTAACATAGCGGTAAATACCTATCTTTAGATCTTAGTAACACTGCTATATTACTTTGCATTGACCAACAAATTTGATCCCTTTCTTCTTCATCTTCACTTGGATCCCTGGCTGCCTTTTATTTTTTACATAACGATAGATTGACTTGACCGCAAAATGAGGTAATAATTCTGTTTACTCATTCCTTTACATACAGGTAATATGGCTTGAGTTTTCTTCTTGTCTTCCCATTCTTCTCCATTTGTATATACACTTCCCTGTTGTCTAACCTCACATCAGTGTTCTTATTGTCCCTTACCTTCTTTGTTGGCTTCTTTCAAAGTAGCCAGAGCTTGTGCTATGGTATCCTCAGAGCCATCAGCATTTACACCCAGCTGTTTTTTTTTTGCAGGCATAAGGCACTTACACACATATCCAGCATTTGGAGATTGCCTGCACCAGTAGCTTTTGAGGCATGCACTGAATAGTTAATGCTATTCATTAACACATACAAAATCACATGGTCTATCCTTGGCATTACCTGCAGTGCAGAGTTAGTCCAAAATGATACAAAATACACTGAACCCACTGACATTGCCAACATTCTGGCAGACAGGTTCAGTGCAAATTTCTCCTCCCCCCCAAAAGGAGAAATAACTATCCCAGCAGAGTGTAGCCTCCCTAACATCTCAGATGCCCAGGTGAGAGCCGCCCTCTCTAAAGCTAAAAACACAGCATCAATGGGACCAGATGGTGTCCCAGGCTGTGTGCTACATGAACTCAAAGAGGAACTAAACCCACACATAAGGCTGCTGTTTAATCTTAGCCTTACTACAGGATAGGTACCCAAAGAGTGGCGTACGGCAACAGTGGTCCCACTTCACAAAGGCGGTGCTTCTACGGACCCTGGAAATTACCACCCCATAAGCTTGATGAGCCTGGTCTGCAAAGCTATGGAGAGGATCATTATGGAACTCATAAACAAAGACATTGGGGACCTACAGACATTGGATTCTACCCAATTTGGCTTTGTCAAGGGCAGATCCTGCCTTTTGAACTTGGTCGACTTTTTTGAAACAGTCACTAAGGCCATTGATGAGGGTAAGGCAGTTCACACAGCCTACCTTGACCTTGCAAAAGCCTTTGACACAATACCCCATGTGGGCATCATAGACAAACTCACCAGCTTAAATTTAAACCCATATGTCACAAGATGGGTTGCAAACTGGCTCAAGGACAGAACCCACAGGGTCAGAGTTGCTGGAGCTATGTCAGACTCTAAGCCAGTCACAAGCGGTGTCCCACAGGGCTCAGTCCTGGGACCCCTCTTGTTCGGCATTTATTTTTCCGAGGTACAGGCAAACATAGGAGGATTGTGGCTGACAAAGTTCGCAGATGACTGCAAACTGGGCGCCATAATTGATACTCCAGCGGACACAAACATCCTTCAGAGAGGCCTCATAGAAATGGATAATTGGTGCCAGAGCCATGGCCTTAAGCTGAGCGCCAAAAATGTATAGTCATACCCTTTGGGAAAAACAAGGTACCGACAAATTACCACATAGGTGGTAATCCATTAAATCTGGAAGAGGTAATCAGGGACTTAGGGACCCAGGTTGACAGTAACCTCTCATTTGACACTCACATTGCCAAAGTGGTTAGGAAGACCTTCTATATTGCCCACCTTATCATGAAGGGTTTCACATCTAGATCAAGAGAGGTCATTGTGCCCTGTACTCTTCTCTTATCAGGCCAATGATTGAGTACAATGCCCCATTTGGGATGTATCTCACCTGACACCTGCAGCAGTTGGAAAGACCCCAAAGTTCCTCACCAAGAGGATAAAGGGTCTTAAACATATGTCATATGCTGCCCGACTGAAAAAACTCCAGCTCTATTCAGTCGCATACCGCCTACTCAGAGGTGATCTGTGCCTGACGTACAAGGCCATGTCCAATCCGGAATTAATGGACATGCTCCACCTCAGAAAATCCAAATCCATCAGAGCCATGAGAACAAGAGCCTTAAACCTCAACACAGAAATAAATAGGACATGCTGGAGAGACAGATTCATAACCCAGAGGCTCCATACACTCTGGAACAGAATCCCAGTCCATGTTAGGCAGAGCCCCTCACTGACTCTATTCAAGAGAAATCTTGATGAGTGGATGGGAGATCATAGGTTTACCCCGGGGGTCATCTCTGTGTCACTACTAGACAGAGGCACAGTAAACTAAACCCTAAAAGGGCATAGTATTCTCATCCTAAGGGGTGGTGAAAGCCACACACACTCTGGCTAGGCTTATAAATGCCCTAGGGCAGATAGCCTAGTACGAACCTATGAACCTATGAACCTATGGCTGTGATTTTACATTGTGGGCATGTGTCTGTATGTATTTATCAGATAGATAGCCTGCATGCATAAGACCGCACTGTAAAATGTTTAGGATAATGACACTGAGGCTAAGACAAATATCTTTATTAAAGAACATGAAATATGCATAAAAAAATAACCTTCTTGGACTGCGGTACAGAAAATGGAAAGGAAGAAACTGAAAGGTATTGAATGGTTTAGGGCACAGATTACAGCTAAGTGATATTGTAGGGGGAAATAGCATTGGAATAAGCTAACTACATTGCAGGAAGCAGTTTTTATTTAAGTTGTTCTTATGCCCTGTGCAGGCTAGTCCATTTTTTCACAACAAATATCATTATTTTTCCCTCATGAATGCTCTTTCTGGCATTGCTAACCCTCTGTTCTCTTGCCAGCACTGTATTTATTTAATTATTTATCTTCTGTTGACTAGGTTAGTGTTACCACATTTCAGTGGCGGTCCAGGGTTGTATTAATACTAACTGTAGGATTTTTGGGCACCGCACCAGGAAACTTCCCCTAATCTTGATTTTGGGGAGTCCTGAGCCAACAAGGAAAAGAGACAAGCTTTTCTACCAGAGCTGGAGTTCGAAGGTGCAAATGCTGAATATTTTGCTGGAATGGAGCAGAAAAAGAAGTTCTAATTGAAGAAGCAATTTAATGCATTATAAAATGAGGACTTGGTTTGTTTGTTGAAAGAGTATGAAGCAGATGGTGAAAAGGCTATAGAATGGTCGCAAGCAGTGAAACAGTATACTGATTTTGATTAGAAAGCAGATGTGAGGAGTCAGGCTCCATAGTGTGAGCCATATGAAATCAACAGAATGAGCAGTGAAAACAGAAAGGGTTATGCATCAGTAGCAAGCAAGGTTGAGAAATGGTTGGAGAGGAAAGTAGCTGACAGAAAACATCCTATGGTCCAAATTAAAGCTAAGTTAAACAGTAAGTGTGACAGGTGTACTATGTGGGGCAAACTTAATAAGCCTTTAGGCTTTCCATTCAGTCAATAATCAATCTATTATTCAGCTACAAACTGAAACTTTCTGGGATAAAACCTTTGAATCTGTGGACTTATTACAACTTTTATGGCACAATTAACTGAAAAACACAAGATATATCATTGGAATGACTATATGTTTTCAGGAGCATACAACTTACTGAAAGAGAGACTTTTTTAACAGTTTAGAATTAATGTATTTGAAGAAATTGACATTCATAACTACCTTAAAGACTTATGTAATGAATTCCACAATATTTCTAAAATTTATGATAATGTAGGTATTTGGAATGAGACATGGGAAGCTTGGGTCAATCTAATGCAAAAAGACATAAGAATATGTCATTTATCTTGTATTGTGAACGTCCAAAGGCATGAAAGGCATACAAAATATGTCACTGAGGCTAATCCATATAATCCATTTAAAATGCATTTTTTGTGATGATTCTACCCATTTGATTTCTAATCATAATATGGGGAGATAAAATCAGTCTGGGCAAGTGGGACACACAAAAAAGTGAAATATAAATGTAATACTGTGGGGCATTTTAGGTTTGACTGTACATAGACACTGGAATAATTGGGTCTATATTAGAACACCGAACATTCAAATTTCGAGTGTTCTAATATCAACCCATTTTCAGCGAATGCTGAAAATATCGAAGAAACAGAAAACCAAATTTTTTCCTAGGGAAAGAATTCCATTGTCCATTTCTGTTGCTGTGGTATTTTCAGCACTGTGGTGGAAAGTTACGGGTCGGGTTCAGGTAAGTGTGCGATTGTGTGGACGTGAGGGTTAGGGCGGGGTAGGTGAGTTAGGGTTAGGGCGCGGGTGAGGTGACTGTGTGATAGTGACAGACCTTAGGATTAGGGTTTAAGTTAAGGTAAGTGGATAGTTAGTGGTTTATGTATAGTTTAGTGTAGGGTTAGATGTAAGAGTTTAGGTGTATGTGTGTGGATTGCTGTTTGTTTGGTGTGCTTGTGTTGTGTGTATGTGTTTTGGAACAGCAAATGTTTTTCCCTAGGAAAAAATTTGCTGTTCTGAATGTTCCATGTTTTAAATTTTCAATTCATAGGGTTCGATATTAGAATACTCGAAATTTTGAATGTTCGATGTTCTAATATAGACCCGAATAATTAGATAGAAAAGGAAAAGTATATGAATTTAGTGAGGGATTACAGGATAGTTCTATAGAAGAAACTGAAGAGGGATAGTTTGAATTAAATAAAAAAGATAGTTAAGAGGAGGATGAGCTACCTGATAATAGCTTATAAATAAAAGATAATGAACGTGAAATAGATTTAATGTATTAGATAAAGAGCAGGAAGAGTGTGAGGGGTTAAAAGACAAAGAATGCCAAACTTAAACCATAGGTTCTCATGTGAGAGATAGAAAAGGAAAACTATTCTGAGGAAAAGTGATAGCAAAAGGGGACAACAAATGACCTTTGTACTTATCTCTGTAAATGTAAACAGTTTTGTTAATACAGAAAATGAGTGCCAGTTTTACTTTGGTATAACAAATATAATGCTGATATAACAATCCTGTTGGATGTACACACAAGGGCAACATATATAGGACATATGAGGTGATACAGTTGTATAGCGTTTGGGGGAAGAAAAATGTTTAGATCTGTTATTACTGATACACTTACCTTCCTTTCAGGTAATGAATATGTATAGGATAATACTAGGTAGCGTGTTAAATTGCTGATTAAATGCTATGGTATTGAGACTAACAGTTATATATGCAGGCATTGATTTACAAAACAGATATTATATGTTACATGACATTCAGTTATTTGATGGTTACAATGCATATTATTCATCTAGAATTTATGTGAATCTAAGAGGTAGAAAAAATTAAATGGGCAAAGATATTCATATGGACAGGACATTTTAAGAAAATTGGATTTACAGTTAGGCAAGTAACACTCATTTGCAATGAATATGGTTAAAACTATGAGAAACAGATAATTTTGTTTACAGTAAAGACTTAAAAAAATATAAGGCAGAAAGTGAATTTTTGGAGACCAGTTGGTATAATTGTTAAGGTCTTTGTCTCCCATGCACAACGTACAAAGTTCGATACTGACTTTCGGCCAATGCCTGTTTGGAGTTTACATGTTCTCCCTGTGTCTCTGTGGGGTTCCTCCCACTTCCGAAAAACATGATGAGTGTTTCCATCTCAAACTCACCAAAGAACAGAGCTGTGGGCAGTAGCACAGACTCTACATGGTCCCCTATAGGGGGAAAAGTCATACAGACCAACCACTTTGGGCATCTACTGTGGTACATAGTATCCTCAAGATGAGAGTACCCAGATCATAGACTGCACGCCATGACAGATCTAGTCACTCAGTGGTGCAAAGTATGGCACTAGGTGATTTGGTCATGTTGGCTAATGTCACCAAATGGTCATGGGTGGTTATTGATGATAACTGGGTTGGGGACCTGGCCTACTCCAATGGAGACCAGGGAACCATGCTAAAAGTAGGATGGGTGTATGTGCCCATATTGGCCAGCGTGTGCCCACCATAAAGCCCAGCAGCCCTGCCTCAATAAGCACAATAAAGACCAGCAGCCCTAAGGTCAATAAGATACTGGCAAGCCGGTGACCACTTGTCCAGCCTGGGTTAACTGAGTTAGCTCTGTTGAGCGAAAGATGGATGTAAAACCAATCAACCTGTCAAACGTGAACTGAAAATTGCTACATTCAGTGTAGGTTCACTAACAAGATGCACCTTGGAAGTGGATGCCATTATGATATAGAGGAGGCTGGATATCCTATGTATCCAAGAGGCAAGATGGAAGGGCAGTGCAGCAAAGCCACTTGGCTTGGGATCCAGAGACTACTGCTTAAGTGGAGGACAGGCTAGAAATGGCGTGGGAGTTGAGGTGAAAGAGAGGCTTCAGAAGACAGTGAGATATGTCATCAGAATTAGTGATAGACTCATAGTAATCAGAGTACAGTGTAATGATAAGAAAATATTCATAATCTCAGCCTGAGCCTCACAGCAGGGTTCGTGACCTACTAGACAAAGCAGGACAACATGAATTGGTGTCGATAATGGGTGACATGAATGCATATAATGAGACAGACAGAATGGGACTGCCTGAGTCCATATGGGTGTGGCAACAGGAATAAAAAAGTGGAGGCCATTCTAGACTCCTGTCTGGCAAATAGCTTGATAGTAGCCATGGTTCATAAATAAAGACAGTCAGAAGATCACTTACATGAGTGGCCAACATGCAACTGAGGTAGATTTCCTCCAAGTAAGAAAAGGGCACCGGGGTAGAATCAATGACTGCAAAGTCATCCCCAGTGAAACAGTCAGCCCAGAGCATAAACCACTGGTTGCCACAATCAGCTGCAAGCAGATGCCAGAGAAGGTGCTCTAATATCAACAGAGACCAGGCTGAAGACCAGGAAGATGACTGGAAAGAAAGTGCAACAGTTCAAGGAATTAATCAGGGCTCTATCACCCCCAAGATGAGGAGGAAATAGTTGGAGATGAAGAAGAATCACAGCGCCTCAAAACAGCATGTGTGAGGACTACTGAAGGGATATGTGGCTTAGCCAGGTAAGGAAATAAGGTACATAAGGAAAGCTAGTGGTGGAATTCAGAAGTCCAGGAAGTCATTAAAAGAAAGAAGGAGTGCAGGAAAAAGTGGGAGATAGAAAATATGGACCAAGCTAGGAAGGAATACATATTGCCTAACAAAGAAGCTAAGAAAGGGGTTGCAATAGCAAAGAACAGGGTATCGGAGACACTGTACCAGCTTCTGGAAAGTGACTCAGTAAGTGGCACAAAGAAACTATATCAGGTTGCAGGCAGAGACAGAAAGATAAAGAAGATAGTCAGATACCCTTCATAAGGGATGCCAGCAACAAACTGCTCACCAATCCACAGGACATCAAAGGCAGATGGAAGGAGTATTTCCAGCAGCTTCTGAATGAAGAAAACTTCACAGAAGCTGTACTACCACAGACACAGACAATGATGAGAGAAGAAGAGGAACCCAACCTAGAAGAAGTAAAAATAGCATTAAAGAAAATGAAGTCAGGGAAATCAGCAGGCTCAGGTGAGGTCATAGCAGATATGATAAAGATGCTAGGTGAGATAGAGAAGAAATGGCTTCTGGGGGCACTTTACCAATATGTAGAGAAATGCATATCCCAGATGACTGGAGAATAAGCATACTCATGCCAGTGCACAAAAATAAAGGGGACGGCCACAACTGTGGGCAGTACAGAGGCATCAAACTCCTGTCACATTGCATGAAAGTTCTGGAGAGGGTGATTGATAAACAGGTATGCAGAGTAGTAGAAAGTCAGATGGGAAATGAGCAGTTCAGATTCAAATTAGGATGCAGCACAACTGACCCAATATTTGCAGTAAGACAGATAGTTGAGAAGAAACTAGAGATGAGGAAAGAGTCCAACAGGGCATTCCTACACTTGGAAAAAGCAAATGACAAGGTTCCAAGAAAGCTGATTTGGGCAGTATTGCAGTGGTTCGAAGTCCCAGAAACATTGATAGAATTAGTGCAGACTATGTACAAGGACCCAATAAGTCAAGTATGAACAGTGTTTGGTCTCAGTGAGGGGTTCCCAGTGGGAGTGGGTGTGTAGCAGGGTTACTGATGATGGACTACATAATTAAACAGGTCAGAGGAGACAGATCAACAAAGTTGCAGTATGAAAATAATGTGCCATTACAAGCAGAATCTGAATAAGAACTTCAGCGAAGGATAGGGGAATGGAATTTAAAACTGAACTCATGTGGGATGAAGCTAAGCACAGATAAGACAGTGGTAATGACAGTAAACTGGGGAAATCAAAAGAATCTAAGAATTGTGATAGAAGGGAAGATAGTAGAACAAGTTAATAGCTTCAAGTATCAGGAGGGGTGGCTGAGAACAAGGGAATGGAGAGGTCAAAGCTGGAATCAGAGGGCCTACAGCCAACTGGCATAGAGTCTCAGGTGTAGTGAATGACAGAAGAATGCCAAAGAAGCTGAAAAGTAAGGTTTACAAGACAGTAGTGCAACCAGTACTACTGTATAGTACAGAAACCTGGGCAGTAAAGGCAGAGCAGATGAGGAAGCTAGAGGTGATGAAGTGTCTGAGAAGGGTGGTAGGATGCACACTGTGGGAAAGGTGATGAAATCAAGACATAAGAGCAAAAGCCTATGTAGCTACAATTTCAGAAAAGATCAAAGAGAACAAATTACTGTGGTATGGACACGTGCAGAAAAGCAAAAGACAATCTGATGAAGAAGATTTGAGACAGACAGGAAGAAGGTAAGAGGAAATGAGGAGGTCCAGCAAAGAGGTGGACGGATTGTGTGAGATAAGATCTGTGATAGGTATGCACATTGAAGAAGGCATGAATGTGTCATTGAATTGAGAGAGGTGGCAACAGTTAAAATGTCACCCCGACTCCATGTAGAAAATGGAAAAAGGGGGGTGGGGTCGATGATGATTTATATATATATATATATATATATATATATATATATATATATATATATGTGTGTGTGTGTATATATATATATATATATATATATAATTATATATATATATATGTGTGTGTGTGTGTGTGTGTGCGCGTGTGTGTGTGCGTGTGTGTAAATATATATATATATATATATATATATATATATATATATATATAGGTTCATAGGTTGGTATTAGGCTATCGGCCATAGGGCCTATACAAGCCTAGCCATAACAATTCTCTCGCTATTTCTTCCCACAGTATTTATTTCCCTGGACCCCTGTCTAGCAGGGTGACTGACGGGATCCTAGGGGTGAATTTCCTATCTCCTATCCAATCATCAAGGTTCCTTTTGAAGAGGGCCAAAGAAGTGCTCTGCTTGACATGTATGAGCAGTCTATTCCAGAGTCTGGGGAGTCTCTGGGTCAGGAACCTATCTCTCCAGCATGTTTTGTTCATTGTGTTGACAAGGTTTAGATCCCTGGAGAGTGTACCTCCTAGGGATTGGGATTTCTTTAAGTGTAGCATGTCCAACAGCTCTGGGTTTGACATGGCCTTGTATATTAAGCAGAGGTTGCCTCTGAGTAGACGATATGTGACAGAGTATAGGTGGAGTTTTTTTAGATGATCAGCATAGGGCATCTGCTTTAGGCCTGTGATTCTTTTAGTGAGGGATTTCTGCAGACTTTCTAGTTGTTGCAGATGTCTTGAGAGGTACATACCAAATGGGGTGTTGTGTTCTTTAATGAGTCTAATGAGGGATGAGTACAGTGGGACAATGACCTCCTTTTTTTCTGGATGAAAAGCCCTTAGTAATGAGGTGTGCCACATAGAACGATTTCTTGAGTGTTGTGGCGATGTGGTTATTGAAGGTGAGACCACTGACCACCTGTTTCCCTAAGTCTCTTATCAGACTTTCGGTGTTTAGTGTACTCTCACCTAAGTGGTAATTCATGGGTACATATTTTTTCCCAAAGGGGGATAACTATACATTTCTTGGCATTGAGCTTGAGCCCATGGGTCTGGCACCAAGCATCTGTTTCTGTAAGACCCTTTTGTAGAACATCCACATCATTTGGGGATTCGGTAATTGTTCCCAGTTTGCAGTCATCTGCAAACTTTGTTAGCCAGAGTCCCTTAGCGTTGGACTGTACTTCAGAGAAATAGATGCCAAACAAGAGCGGTCTCAGGACTGAACCCTGAGGTACTCCACTTGTCATTTGTCTGGAGCTGGGTTTGGAGTCAGTTATTTTTACAGTGTGGGTTCTGTCAGTAAGCCAGTTGGCAACCCATCAAGTGATGTAGGTATTAATGCCCAGCTTAGTAAGTTTATCTATGATTCCAGAGTAGGGGATGGTGTCGAGGGGTGGTATATATATATATATATATATATATATATATATATATATATAGATATATATATATATATATATATATATATATATATATATATATATATATATGTATATATAGATCTACTTTGATTCACTGAAAACTCATTTCAATCAATTTCAAAACACTCACACAAAATCGCTGAAAGCTCATATCACTGAAAACTCATTTTACTGAATCACATTTCACTGAATGTAAGTACTGTTGAGCAAATAAAACATATATGTCCTTTTTCCCCACTGTAGTGTGATCCTGGAGTTAGTATATATAGTTGGGGTGTGTGGGGGGCACAGGCCCCCACATTGGGGGTGTGGGGAGTGTAGCGCCCCACCTAATTTTGTTTTATATTGTTAGCTGTCAGTGAAATGAGATTCATAAATATGAAAGCTAAGTAGGTGGGGGCTACAGCCCCCACACCCCCAAATGTGGGGGTCTATGCCTCCCACCCCCTAACTATATATACTAACTCCTGGATCGCACTGCAGTGGGGAAAAGGGCATATACATTTTATTTGCTCACCTGTACTTACATTCAGTAAACTGTGATTCAGTGAAATGAGTTTTCAGTGATTTGAGTTTTCAGCGATTTTTTTGAGAGTGAATTGAAATTCAGTGAAATGAGTTTTCAGTGTATGAATGTAGACCCATATATATATATATATATATATATATATATATATATATATATTGTTTGTGCCTTTCGGCTTTTTCCCTGTTAGGGGTCGCCACAGCGGAACACTGGTCCTCTAATGATTGGCAGAAGATTTTTACATACCGAGTTGCCAGCTCTGACGCACAACCTTCAATGAAGGAATGCCCATTCACGCATGTTTTCACACAGAAGACGCTCTAGCTGAGAATCGAACTGAACAGCGTCTTACTGTGAGATGACAATGCTACCACAGCACCACCACTGCAGTATAGACCCAGATATATATATATATATATATATATATATATATATTTATTTTTTTTGGGACAAAGTGCATCTATTACAAAAACAGAGAAAGAAATAAAAAGTCTGAGATATGCAGTAATTTAAAGGTTATGCTGGACTTTAGACAAATGTTATTTCAAGGTCATCTAGGTATGCCAATGTGTTATTCTACTTGGACTGAATGGTGATTACAATATAAATGTGAATATAAACAATTTATATGGAAACTGAAAATGATTGGTTTTACTCTATAAAAGGAATATATGAAGAAATATAGAAAGAATCTGAAGATGGGCTGGAAAGTAAGAATGATGGGTAGCTTTAAATTAAGAATCAGAGTAGGGGTTAGAAAAGGTTGAAATAAGATAATAGGATCATAGGATCATAGGAAGTTACATGCCTATTGGCCCTGAGGCCCTTATAAGCCTAGGCAAGAATTAAGCCCATGTTCCAACAAGTCAGCACCCTATGCCACTGTCTACCAGGGACATGGGTGCAATCCCAGGGGTGTATTTTCTGCTCTCCATCCAGTTATCCAAGTTGAGCTTGAAAAGGGTTAATGAAGCACTCTGCTATATATGGAGAGGCAGTCTATTCCACAAAAGGGGGAGTCTCTGGGACACAAATCTGCCCTGCCAACAAGTCCTAATGATGTCACAGACCAGGTTGAGGTCACACGTATGGGTTACTTGAGTGGAGCTTAACTTGTGGATATGCAGCAGTCCCATCAGGGTGGGATCTGAGATTGCTTTGTATTCCAGACAGAGGTCACCTCTGAGGAGTCTGTAGGAGACTAAGTAAAGGGACAGGGCTTTTAGCCTATCTGTGTAGGGTAGATGTTTGAGGCACTTGATTCTTATTTTGGCAGAAATGTATGGTGAAAATACAAAAGTAGGAACTTAATCCTTTTTAGGTAAACAGATAAGAAATCAAGAGCATATCATACAGGAATTATATGATGTTTCTTGCAAAGTTGTAACAGACAAGTGCTCCATTTTAAAAAGAACTGAAGTCTACATACAGGAATATTATAGTGAGACAAGATGCCTGGAAAAGGCTAAATGGGGCCTCAAACACTTTTCACAAAAGCTTCAAAAATTACTTATTTAAGGATATTTCATTTGAAGAGTTGCACAGATATATAAATAAAGGGTTGATACTGCTCCAGGGATACATGCTATAGGATACTAGTTCTGTAAAAATATGTAGGCGATGAAGAAGGAATTTTGTTTATGGGCTTTAAATGAATGGTTTAGAGCAGGATGTATAAATGGACAAATAAAAGGTATATAAAAATTATTTTTGAAGAGAAATGATAAAAGAGTTTTATGAAACTGGTGGCCTTTAAGGAATATTGTTTATATAAGTATCATGAATATCTTAAAGTATAGGTTTCAAAATACTGTAAAATAAATTGTTACATAAGGAATTTATGGAATTAAAATAGAGAAGTTAAAAAAATGCAAATTCATATTCTAATCAAAGAAGTAGTATGCGAGATAGTAGAAATGAACTAGATGTCAAAACCATTGTCTGTGATATTCAGAAAGCATTTGACAATGTTAAACAGCAAAAAACTCCAAATATCAGACATGTTGAGCTTTTCATCAGCAAACTGTTTTTTTTTTTTTTTTTTTTTTTTTGCTGAATAGCTTAATGTGGCCGATATTTGGAGGTTTAATTTTTTTTTTTTTTTTTGCTTATTGGCTTGGATTTTTTACCTCTAAAACAGTTAACCTTAGGGTTGTTCCTATTTGCTGATTTAACAATGATAAACATTAACACTCTAGCATATATTATGTGCATATAAACTACCATGGCAGATTATTAGATTCTTAAAATCAGTATATGAAACCACCAATGTACAACCTCTGGTAAATGGATGGATGAGAAAAGACATACATATGTATGGGAGGGCAGAGGCTTCATCCACCTTAATCATGTGTGCTAACCTTATCACTACCCATACCACTGCCCCTAACCATAGCCCTGCACATTACATTACTAAAACCCCTTTCCATAACAGTGCCACATCAAAAGACAAAAGGATGCAAAACAGACAACACAAAGCATGCATAGCACAGAATCTATCCCGTTACCTAACCCTTACTCTAACTCACAAACACTTGCATATTTACAACTGCTACAACACAGTCTTGCAGATCTTCATAAACACCACTTTTTCATTCAAATGATAATTTTCTTACACACTCCTACTTACCTATACTATATAAAATTAAATTCAACCATATTTGAGTCACACAAATGAGCATTCACTCATATCTGCATTCTCTTTTTTACACTAGCAAAAACATTTCTACAAAATGTGTATACCACCTTTGGAGTTGCAACTACTCATACACATGCTTGTGTGTTTGTGGCTGAAAAGGGTCAGTTGACTAAATTCACTAGTCCACCTACATGGTTAACAAAAAAAAAATATGTACATATATATATATATATATATATATATATATATATATATATATATATATATAAAATACACAGACACACGTGTATGTGTATTTGTATTTGTGTGCATGTGCACGTGTGTCTGTATATTCTGATTTCCTTTCTCTTTCAATTAGCTTTATTGAATTTATTTTCAGGGTTTTTTTAGGAAACACATGTCACATCATCATGTCTAGCATTTATTTTCCATGTGAACAAATTACTTGTAACCCAGATAGTACTGGTATTTTTCCACTGGTGTGTAAAATCTATAACAGATATATGCAAAATGTAATCATAAGGCAGACAGTTCACATAAAAAGATGTAATGTATTGAACTTACCCTACTCAAATTCATGTTTTCTTCCATCATCGTGAGGAACAGTCATGTGTTGAGTCCTACAAGTAAGCCAAAAATATGCTTTGAACTTTATGACTTGTCTGTCTTGTCTGTCTACTTATGCATCCTCTCCTATGCAACTTACCTCCCCACACATACCTATGTCCCTTCCCCAACATTACAGTCTCATCTTAAACAAAAAATGGGCACTTGTCCCCACAAAAAATATTGCCCCATATATAGCTCTCCATTTTGCACACATGTCCACTGGACACAAGTAATTTGGTCCAATTGGCTTGACAATGCAGTTTTGTTGTCCTCACCCCTCTCTCTGGGGTGTGAGAGTCCAAATTCAACTACAAAATCTGACAAAGTGCACAGCTGTAGCTGAACATGAAATGGATAGCTATGGTTCTTTCCTACACCCTTATGGCACATCCCTACCTACTTTTCACTATGTTTTCCCCCATGTTTGAACCCATTTCACCAGTTGCCTATCACTCCCTTTTCCTTTCTTTATATCTTTTTAGCACGGGTTTGTGTGGATTTGCACAGCGAGGCATGGTGCAGTGCACTGCACTGCTTCGCATAGCTAGGCTTAAATGAGATTTAATGTGCTTTAATGCTTACATGTGTTTTTAAATTCTCAGTCACATGTACAAAATAAACACCTCAGCCATGTTTCATACCCAGCTCCCTCTCAACTACAACCCACTTCATTAACCCACCATGCCACACAGATCTTAATTTAAACAGGTGTTCCCAGCAAACCATAGTGAATGCCACTTACAGTCATTAAGCCTGGAACTGAAATAAAAACTAGGCATGTAATTGAAACAAACACTATTGGGAGAAATGGGACTGCACCCTGGACTCTGGTGCAATAATACACCAGTACACAGCCAAAGACATAATACTGGATGCACATGAGGCCTGTGAGAGCAGGTATATGTGCCCTTTATCAGCAACCATTGGAAAGACACCTGCTAAGGCAGCAATGACAAAGTACATGTACAAATGGGACCCTGGAGCAGAAATACAAGCATATAAAGCCACGCACATACTGATGGGTGTAGATATGCTTCTCACAGCCTGTATATATGCACATATATGTTGCAAATGCACATGCGTCTGCAGTGACTCAGTAGGTCAGTCTGTTAAATGTCTTACATTCAGTATATTTTGCAACACACAGTCCAAGGTTCAAATCCAGTGTTGTTTTGCAGTACAATTACATTATTTTGAAGACAGCAAGTAATGACTGACTCATACAATCAGAATCGACACAGGTTACTGCAACATAATGCACTGCTACCCATTTGTGCAAGTCAAAGGCCTGCAGGCAGGAACACACTGCACATATCATGATAGCCTAGCTATATGTTTCTTACTACTCTGTTATCTACACTGTATCATAACAGATGTTCCTTAAACACATGCCTTGATTGGACCGTACAGGGTACCCTTACTCTGGCTCTGATGTAGTGACAGGACTGACTCAGCTGCCACAGTTACACATACAGCATGCTGTCCTTCAAAGTGTTTGCAGTCACCTCTATGTATGTATGTAAAGGTAGCTGCTACAGACCTACCATACCTCCCAACCCCCTGGAACAAGGGGTCTGGACACAGCCATTTGTAATAGGGTTGCAAAGGCCCACAGACAGGGACATATGTAACAGTTTTCTCCTACAAGAGAATAACAGCTATTGCAGTAGCATGCATATTCTGATTGGTATGAAGTCTAACACTCAAATGTGTCTCTGTCCTTACTGACCTCAACCAACAATATTTGCCAGTGAACTGCTAGATGACCACAATGTCATGGGACACTGACCACACATATGAGGTGAACCTGTGACATACTGCATAAATCTCTATAGCTGACAGTTATGCTACCTACCCTCTGTGATGCTGTAGTCTCCACACTTCAGTAATGTCCATCTTAACAACTAAGAAATGGGCCCAGGTCTACATTAAGGTCTTGTATATTGCACTTTGGTGGAATTTCATTGGCCAATGATAATTCAATTCAGCTGTGTTGGCTGCAATTAGAAATTCTAAGCCACAGAGTGGTGCAGAGGAAATTACCTGCTAATGAGCAACACCTTAAAAGACAGGCAGCTGGTTATGGGGAACAGGTCTATATGACACGTAACTCACACAGAGAGAGTGTAAATCCAAAAGATTACCAGAAGCAATGTCCAGCAAAAGAATATTGCATTCCACCAGGTATGTAAAAGATTTCTTCATATTACTGGATGCAGATGGGAGGATGGTAGTATGGGGAATAGAGGTCACAACAGTAAGTCTGTCTTCGATCTATGCTAATGACATGTCATTCATACCCTCCTCTCCTGCACCTACAGCTATGTCTCACAAATGTCCCTGTCAGTCCATCCTACAATGATTGGCTGTTACAAGAAAGCTAGTGGATTACACATGCTACATATTGACAATAAGTAAGGGTATACACTCCTGTAACATCAAACAATGTACTGTAATTTATCTCCTCACATTCAGGCACTGTCTCACAGACATAGTTCTAATATTTTAGAGGAGTTCCTGAATGTCCCTGATGTACTCTGGCTGCTTCTCTTAACATTTGTCCATGTTTGGTTGACAGCTGTGCCTAACATACCTGTCAACATCTTACAGCAAGAAATCCCATGTAGTTGTTGCAATACCACACTGCTATTTGTCTGGCACTGGTCATATGACATATTAGTGGGTGTTTGCCCATGGGGGATACACCATAGTACAGTAGATTGCAGTGCTGGGTGTAGGAACATACAGCATAATCTGTCATGGCACACAGAGACATACCAAAGTATTGCCACTATCTTGGTGGTATCCACACATGTAGTGTGTTGCCAGACTGTGGGGTAAGATGTGTGAGGGGGCAGTGCATAGTGCAGGCCATCATAGACATGCTGGATCTGTACATAGTGGATGTCCATGTATCTGGTCCTGTAATGTGTTCCCCTTTTGTTGTCTTTCAGGAACCATGTATCACAAAAGACATGCCTCCTTCTCACATGTGGAGAATTATATAATACTGGATGGACTGAGACAGACAGCACCATCAGGTGTTATTGTCCAGGGGGAGGCATAATTGAAACAGCATTGTGGCAGACCTTATGCGGGTTGTCAATCACATTGGCCAGCAAGACAGGACCTATGAGCAAGTCCGACACTGGGCCACAGACATGCTGACTGCTGCACGACAAAGGGCAGCTGCTGTTGCCAGGGATCATGATGCCACCAGTGGAGGCCCTGCAACTGAACAACCACTCTCGGCCACAGGGGAATTCTTGGCAAACCTAGGAACACCTGATTGTTCCCACTCATCCAGCCATCCATACATCGTAGAGGCGGGTGCCACAGTTACCACAGCAGAGGAGCGTCCAGGTAGGCTTACTGTGTTCATCAGTGTAATACTGTATCAGTCATTGTGGCAGGCTCTGCATACCAGTACATGGGTGTCATGCCTATCTGCATTGTGGAGTGGGGTTTACCCATAGTTGTGCACACATACTCAGAATGGCCGCAATATACCCATCATCATGGTAGCTACTGTACATGTGGATATATGCACATATTACCTTGTAGTGCTGCAACATTTAGTTTTGCTGACACTACCTCTCCCTCACCTTTTCATAGGTTTGTGAGGTGTGGCCCAAGTCCATGGTCCTGTACCTGGTAAGTATGCTACTGTTTTGTATGGATCATATATACCCTATGAAAGTTATAGGTTGCCACATTGCCTTATGTACACATGTTGTGCTTTGCCATATTAGAATAATTGCATGTTGCATTCTGGAACAGTTATCTACAGTTCATAGACCCGGTAATCACAGATGTGTATGTCAACAAACATCAACACATTTGCTCTTATAGTTACGAGTGACTACACAGCTTAGTATACATGAAGCAATTCCTCCAAGATGCTTGTTCATACACAAAAGGGATGTGGTGCATAGTTGAGGCAGTGACACTAGTACTGGCATATCATTCTAAAGCTAGGTGCACTAGGTGTTATGTGAGGTTCTATCATGTATAGTGTAATATTGCATACCGTACAGGCAGATTGCACTGGCAACTTTAACTGGATGTGGCTGAAGTACATGCTATAAAGGCCTGGACTTGTCTGTGTATGTTGGTGTGAAGTTGGCTGTTGTGCATGGCAGTACAGATGAAAAGATGTGGGACTGGTAATGCAGTTGTGGAACCTCAGCTGTATGTGTCTGTATGGATTGCCATACATAATAGGGCAGGTAGTAATGTACTGATTTTGTCTTGCTTCTCACAGGTGAATGGGGGGTTGGGTTCTATCCCCCTCACAACCTGGTGTCAGTGTCTCATTGAACTCTGATGATGATGGTAGCCATAGTGAGGCACAGGTAGGGTTGTTGGGGGCTGAATCTGTCCCAGAGGTTGACATCCCTCTTCTGCCCCCATTGTCTCTGCACACAGTCTGTATACCCAGATATACCCAGTCACCAGAGGCCGCAGATATTGGACAGTCAGAGGGTGGTGACACTTAACAGAACAGTATGGCAACTATGGCATTAGCGAGTGTAGGCACTGGCCATAATCAGAGAGCTAGCAAAGTTCCACACAGGCAGATTGACAGGGGTGCTCATAGGAGGACTGCTGTCCATCCACCACCTGTTGCAAGTGTCACATCATGGGTCACTCGGCACCTGTATCGGGCCGTAATGGAGGCACAGGCACATTCTGAAAGCAACACCAGCGTGATGCCTATGGTATGGACACAGTACAGTCTGACATCCGTGACTGCCTCCACCACACTGGGGACACCCTGAATCAGTTCACTGATGCAGTGGGCAGATGGTGGGTTGAGACAGTGTCTGTCTTAGACTGCACATTATCTGTGCTGGAACATTAAATAGGAACAACATTTAGACTCATTATTATAACTTAAGCATTTTTAACATTTTTTATTTGATTCATTTTAGGACATAAAGTAAAAGGTTTTTAAAATGTTGTATCACTGTGACATGAAATGTATTTGTATAGGATGTTTACTAAATGTTTTTAAAGTTTTACAAATGCTACGGGGCTTTTTTAAAAAAGGTATTTCCATGCTGACAGTCATTCCTAAGGAATGATATAAATGGTTATTATGTACATATTTCTTTAAAAATAAGGGCAAAAGTTGTTGATTTAATTAAAAACAGTTGCTCTAATTACGTAGTGCACATTTAAATACCAATTGTAAATGAATTGGCTGTTGTCTGAGGAAGTTCTGACATTATCAGAACAAAAATCGCTGGTAGCGTTTAACATTTATTTGGTTGTTCAATAAAAGTGTTGTTACAAGTGCCGTTTATTTGGACAAACAATGTCCTGTGACTTGGATTATTACTTGGACTATTACCTTTTTACTACCATCTTTTAGGTTCATAGGTTCATAGGTTCATACTAGGCTATCTGCCCTAGGGCATTTATAAGCCTAGCCATAGTGTGTTTGGCTTTCGCCACCCATTTTAAATTAATTTTGCTATGCGTTTTTTGAGGTTAGTATACTGTGCCTCTGTCTAACAGTGACACAGAAGTGATAGCCGGGGTAAACCTATGATCTCCCATCCACTCATCAAGATTCCTCTTGAAGAGAGTCAATGTGGGACTCTGCGTAACCTGGACTGGGATTTTATTCCAGAGTGAAGGGAGCCTCTGGGTTATGAATCTGTCCCTCCAGCATGTCCTATTTATTTCAGTGCTGAGGTTCAAGTCTCTCGAGCGCATAGCTCGATGGGATTTGGATTTTCTGAGGTGCAGCATGTCCATTAATTCTGGGTTGGACATGGCTTTATATGTCAGGCACAGATCGCCTCTGAGCAGGCGGTATGCCACTGAGTAGAGCTGGAGTTTCTTTAACTGGGCAGAATATGGCATCTGTTTGAGCCCTTTGATCCTCTTGGTGAGGTACTTATGGGGTCTTTCCAGTTGCTGCAGGTGTCTGGTAAGGTACATCCCAAAAGGGGCATTGTACTCAATTATGGGCCCGATGAGGGATGAGTAAAGAGGTACGATGACCTCCCCTGATCTAGATGTGAATTCCTTCATGATTAGGTGGGCTATATAAAATGTTTTTCTAACCACTTTGACCACATGGTTGTCAAATGAGAGATTGCTATCAACTTGGGTCCCCAGGTCCCTAATGACTTCTTCTGTACTTAATGAATTGCCACCTATAGGTTCATAGGTTCATAGGTTTATACTAGGCTATCTGCCCTAAGGCATTTATAAGCCTAGCCCAAATTTTTGTGGCTTACGCCACCCCTTATATGAATAAATACTGTGCCCATTAGTTTGTTGTGCCTCTGTCCAGCAGTGACACAGAGATGATTCCCGGGATAAACCTACGATCTCCCATCCACAGGTCTAGATTTCTCTTGAACAGAGTCAGCGAGGTGCTCTGCCTCACATGGACCGGGATTCTATTCCACAGCATAGGGAGTCTCTGAGTGATAAATCTATCCCTCCAGCACGTCCTATTTATATTCGTGCTAAGGTTTAAGTCGCTTGTTCTAGTGGTTTTGGTGGATTTGGATTTTTTTGAGGTGGAGCATGTCCATTAATTCCGGGTTGGACATGGCCTTGTATGTCAGGCACATGTCACCTCTGAGCAGACGGTATGCGACTGAATAGAGCTGGAGTTTCTTCAATCTGGCAGCATATGACAGATTTTGGAGTCCCTTTATCCTTTTGGTGAGGAACTTTTGGGGTCTCTCCAATTGCTGCAGATGTCGGGTGAGATACATCCCGAATGGGGCATTGTACTCGATCATGTGGTAATTTGTGGGCACTTTGTTTTTGCCAAAGGAGATGACTATACACTTTTTGGCGTTTAGCTTGAGGCCATGGCTCTGGCACCAGTTGTCTGTTTCTATGAGGCCCTTTTGGAGGATGCTTGTGTCGGCTGGAGAGTTGATTATGGCACCCAGTTTGCAGTCATCTGCGAACTTGGTCAGCCACAGTCCTTCTGTGTTGGCCTGTACCACCGAAAAATATATACCGAACAAGAGAGGTCCCAGGACTGAGCCTTGTGGGACGCCACTTGTAACTGGTTTGGAGTCTGACATGGCTCCAGCAATTCTAACTATGTGGGTTCTGTCCTTGAGCCAGTTTGCAACCCATCTAGTGACATAGGGGTTTATATTTAAGCTGGTGAGCTTATCTATAATGCCCGAGTGGGGTATTGTATCAAAGGCTTTTGCGAGGTCCAGGTAGGCTGTGTGGACCACCTTCCCCTCGTCAATGGCCTTGGTGACTGTTTCAAAGAAATCAACCAGGTTTAAGAGGCAGGATCTGCCCTTAAGAAAGCGAAACTGGGTAGGATCCAGTGTCTATAGGTCCCCAATATCTTTATTTATGAGGTCCATGATGATCCTTTCCATAGCTTTGCAGACCAAGCAAGTCAGGCTTATGGGGCGATAGTTTCCAGGATCCGTTGAGGCACCACCTTTGTGGAGAGGGACCACTGTTGCTGTACGCCACTCTTTGGGTACATATCCTGTAGTAAGGCTAAGATTGAACAGTAGTTTTATGTTTGGGTTTAGCTCTTCTTGGAGTTCATGTAGACGCAGCCGGGACACCATCTGGTCCCATTGATGCTGTGTTTTTGCTTTGGAGAGGGCGGCTCTTACCTGAGCATCTGAGATGTCAGGGGGCAGCACTCTGTTGGGATAGATATTTGCCCTTTTGGTGGGGAGAGGGGAGAAGTTTGCACTGAACCTGTCAGCTAGGATGTTGGCAATGTCTGTGGGCTTGGTGTATTTTTTGTCATTTTGGACTAATTCTGAGCATATCTGGGAATTCCCACCCAGGTTCCTAGCATAACTAAAGAAAGCCTTGTGATTATCCTTAGTGTCCTGTGCAATTTTTCTCTCGAAGCTGGCCTTAGACGATTTTATGAGTGCCCGTAGTTTTTTGCTAATACTGCTCAGAGATGCCTTCCCTTTTTGGGATTTTGCTCTATCATGTAGTAGCTTCCTCCTTCTATTATGTAGTTTGTTTATGGCTGGGGTCCACCAGACAGGACGTCTGCCTTTCGAGGATTGGGTCTTGGTTTTATTTGGGATTGCATGATCCATGCATTCCTGAAGGTGTTCATAGAATGCATTTATAAAGGATTCTGTGGTCTGGGCCGTATTTTCCACAGGCCCGGGGCTTTGAAGGATTTCCTCGGTTTTGAGGCGTGTGAAATTTGCTTTAGAGAAGTTTTTCACTGTGGTTTTCTGGGCAGGGGGTGGGGTCGGGATGTGAATATCCAGTGAGATTAGTTTATGGTCTGATCTTACCAGTGAGGGATACACTTCTGGTCTGGAGCATAGTGTCCCCATGTTGGTGATGATCAGGTCCAGTATGTTTTGCCCTCTTGTGGGAGTGGTAACAAGTTGTTCCATAGCATTTGAGTTTATAAATTCTAGGAACCTTTGGGCTAGGGTGTTGGAGCTAGAGTAATGCTCCCAGTCTATGTTTGGGTAGTTGAAGTTGCCCAATATAATGGTGTTTGGAGAGACCTTCATATTTTCCAGTATTCTCAGGAAGGCCAAGTGGGGTTCCTGTATTTGGGAGGGTGGTCTGTAGCAGGCTATAAACTGGAAGGCAGTTTTACTCACAGTCAGCTGCACATGGATAGTCTCTGATGCTTCGTGCTGTGCCACCAACCTGGAGGTGTGGGTATCTTTGACGAATATTGATACTCCCCCTCCTTTTGTGGTTCGGTCCAAGTTTTGCGGCCGAAAAGTATGGTATGAGGTATAACCTGGTAGTGCTGGGGTGCTCTCGGGAGCCTTGAACCAGGTTTCTGTTACTGCACAGATATCGATGTTCTCCATGCTAAGGAGAGTTTCGAGTGCATGCATCTTGAGGTTTAGACTTCTGGCGTTGAGTAGCATTACTCTTAGTTTCTTATCCCTTATGATACCTATGGAGGTGGGTTTGTCTTTTGAGCCTTGCCTAAAAAAGGCACTATGGGGTAGCAAGAGCCTTTGCCAATATCCAAAGCCCAGGGTGACAGGCGCAAGCCGTCCCTAGCAAAGCATCGTGGCTTGTTGAGCATGTCATCCCAGGCTGACAGGCATTGGATCCCCTTTGAATGACACCAACACTTAAGCCAATTGTTGAAATTGATCATCTTGTCTTCATATTGTGGCATCATTCTTGGTGAGGGTAAGATGCTACTCAAGGTCAGGGTCATACCGGCCTGGGCTACATGCTCAGAGAGCTCCTCTATGTCTCTTTTCATGTAGTCCAGGGAGGTACATCTCAGGCCATTCACACCAGCATGGACAATGACTAAGTCATATTTGTACTTGCCTTGGAGTGACCTGAGTGCTTGTGTTATGTGGTGGATCCTAGCGCCTGACAGGCAGCTCACCGTGACCCTCTCCTTGTTCAGCCTGGTGAGCGGGATGTCAGTGTGCCTGACGATAGAGTCAACTGTTACAAGTGTATCAGGTGTGTTGTTTAGCCTTAAGGGCTGTGACTGTTCGGCACACTGGCTTTGTGAGTTATGTGTTGCACGTGTTTTGTTTTGGGGTAGCGGTTGCTTGGGTGTCTGCTTTGGAGGTCTCTGCTGCTTAGGCAGGTTTTTATTTAGAGCCTCCGAGTATGTTTTTGTGTGTTTATGTGTTTGGTTTGTTGTCGTGGTAGGTCTATGTGAGACTGGAATTGTAGTGAGTGTGGTTTCCTTCTCCTCCTGACTGGTTACGCCAGTACTGAGTTGAGAGAGCTTAGCCTCCAGTTTGGCTATATGGTTGCATCTCTCACATGTGTTGGAATTTGTTGGGAGGAGGAGAGGGTTGCCTGTGTACATGAGGCAGTTGTAACATTGCCTCAAGATTCCCAGATTCACCTGCTGGATTGGAGAGGAGATTGACAACTGACCTTTGGACATGCTAGAATAGTATTGGGAATTCCTTTATAATTGAAAAAAGGGCCAATGGGGAGCAAGGTACTCAAGGGGAGTTTGTGAGGGTGTAGTGCTTTTAATTTTTTTAGACCTGACTTATATAATTGCTTTAGTGAGCAAGTGCCAGGTAACTTAAATGCAATGTGTTACAGGTAACCTAAATGCAAAAACGACAAACAGTAACTTTCTTACAAGTGAAACAAGGAAATAAGTACAGTAAGCAATGCAGATATCACTAGGGATCCACAGAAGTGCTAAAAGGCCGTTTTAGGTGGAATTAGCGTTTCAGGAAATAAACAAACAAGCATACAAATAAAGCTAGATTCAGCAGGCCTGGATCTAGTCTATGCTACAACAAACAAGGTGTACCAATTTCAGTAAGAAACAGTTAGAATATGCAGGCACTATAAGCCTTTAACCAGATATTCCTTGCTCAGAAGGGCAGAGTCCAGCCTCTCCTCCCACAAGAGTGCAGACCGCAATCCTTCCTAACGTAAAATAACTGGCCTGAAGCCCAAGTGCTTAAACCAGAACTAATACACTTTTAGAATAACAGACACTGAGCTCTCAATCAGCAGTTCCTAACTTAGAAGGATGTAAGCTGCCTGTCCTGCCACCACAGTGCAGGCCACAAACCTTCCTAATGTAAAACAACTGGTCTGAAGCCCAAGTGCTTAATCCAAAAGACTTAGAAATGATAGCTACACTTTAATCAAGTTACTACCAGCAGTAATAAATACAACTGAATACTTTAAAAAATGCCTGGATTAGTGCTCAAGTTATACAAACAAAGCTAGATTCAGCAGGTCTGGATCTAGTCTATGCTACAGCAAACGAGGTGTACCAATTTCAGTAAGAAGCAGTTCAAATATGCAGGCACTATAAGCTTTAACCAGAAATTCCCAGCTCAGAAGGACAGAGTCCAGCCTCTCCTCCCACAAGAGTGCAGAACACGAACCCTCTTAATGTAACATAACTGGCCTCAAGCCCAAGTGCTTAAACCAGAATTAATACACTTTTAGAATAACAGACACTGAGCCCTCAATCAGCAGTTCCCAACTTAGAAGGATGTAAGCTACCTGTTCTGCCACTACAGTGCAGACCACAAACCTTCCTAATGTAAAACTGGTCTGAAGCCCAGGTGCTTAAACTAAAAGGCTTACAATGAGTTACACCAAGCAGTAATAAATACAATTGAGTACTTTTAAGATGACGCAAGAGCAAAATAAAGTAAGAAAAAACACAAATACAGTATTTTTTTTTTTTTTTTGGAAAGAGAGAAAGAAAGAGAGAAAGGAGTAGCAGAAACTAAGCTGGTTGGCCTTCTCAAATGCTCTCCCTGTACTGGGTAGAATGAGGTAATGACACTAGACTGGGAGGAGGGTCCCAGATCAAATTTACACTAGGGGCGGGCAACTGCAAAGCCACCAACTATAAAAACACTATACCAACAGGGAGGGAGGGTGGGAAACAAACTGCAGAAGTGTTACTCCCAGCTGAAAAGCAGCAGTGAGCCTTTAAATGAAAGTTTTAAACAGCTAAAGGAGCCATTAGAAAAAAGAGTTTAACTGCAACAAGTTATCATAAACAAACAACCCAACAGATGCTTAATAAGAGTGGACAATTTCCAGTTAATACCTCACACACAGTGAAACTAGCTAGAAAAAATACACAGTACACAAAGTGCTATAAACAACAAAGAAATAAAGAACAAAATAAACAAAAACAGGATACTTAATGCAGCTGACATTACCAACGTCTTGTTCTTACACAGTTGGCTGCTGTCAGATTAAAACCCCTACCTATCTAGCATTACACACTATAGCTTGCAGTACTTATTGCATGCTCCACAGAGATTATCTGATATTAGACTGTCAGCCAGCACTTTTAAGGTGGATGACATCAGCAGGCCTTGTAGAGAAGGGCAATTTCGAGGCCAGCAGCTAGTCACAGGACCATAAAATGCATAACCATTGCACAGAGATAGGGCATTTGGGCATGGCCATTGTGCTGCAAGGGAATATATTTACACTGACACACACACACACACACACACACACACACACACACACACACACACACACACACACACACACACACACACACACACACATACACACACACACACACACACACACACAACACTTGGCATTTGTCAGATTAGAACCCCTACCTATCCAGCATTCCACAAATCACAGGTTATGTCTGTTATATATGTGGATGCAGGCACAGTACTTGTGGAGTACACAAAGTGGCCTTGTGTTAGACAGCATGTGGGGCCTGCAGAGTGCTACTGCTTGGTACTGTTATTGTATTTAGTGTCCTAGGGGAGGAATACCTGTTGATATCCCTGCTATATATGTACAGTTACCAGAATAGCCATATGTGGCTGGTTGCAGTTAGATAGGCAGACATATGGACAGGGACAATATGGCTTGTCCAAGGCATGTGTTGCAACCATTATACATTACAACACCTGCTGACCCATATCTGTCTAGTGGGTGACATTCCACAGGCACGGGGGTCTGTGGGTCAGTGGATTATGTACTGTTGTGGCCTTGGTCTGGTTCCATCAGACAACTGTTGTGATGTGTAAGTGCAGATAACCCCACCATTCTGAGGATATGTGGGGACATTCGTACATTCCTCCACACACATATATATAAATGTGTATAACAAGGATGTCCCTTGAAATGTTGTTGTGTGTGTAAATTATGTACATGTGTTATGCAGATATATGTGGAGAGTCTATGTATTATCGTTCTTTATATCTCTCTCTCTCTCTCTCTATATATATATATATATATGTATATATATTGTAATCATATGTATGTGTGCCACATACTGGTAGGTACACTAATCGTGTTTGGGGGGATAGGGTCAGACAAATATGTATATGTAGCTGTCTGTATGTACAGGCATATTTCCACATAGCAGGTATTTGTGAGGAAGAGACACCAAACTTGGTCAAGTTAGCTAGTGTAGGAGCATGCCCAGTATGAATGTCAATACTTACAAGGCGACTGCAAGCCAGAGCTACCTGTACTCCAGTCCGGGATTTTGTGTGTTGCAGACATTGGGAGCTGCACCTGTTTCTACAGTACTGCATTTCCCTGAAATTGTCCAAGGCATTCCCCATCTGATTTCTGTAGTTAATATGTGACTGGGGTACATGATGTCACACCAGAGACAACAGTCTGCATACCTGTTGCTGTACCTGTTTTCGCAAAATCTCCATAATTTCTCCCCATATGTCTGGTCTTCTCGTACATTTATGTTTTTCTTGTCAAATATTGTAAAATATAGTCACTGAATTTCTGTAACTGCTGATACATTTAAATGACAGCCTTTACATCCTGGAGGTAATCTGTCCTGTTGCAACCTGCTGCTATACTTGCCACCTTCTGGGTTAATCAGAGCATGTGCAATGTCTGTCTGTAGTTTTGTCCCTTTGTCCCCCATTTTCTCTGGCTTTGTCCAGCTTTCTTGTAGTAACAGACTGAGGGGTATGACAGCCTGTGGGAATACCACAATATGAGTACCTCACATGCAAAAGATATAGATACTGCCAGATTCAAACCATCAGCACCATCACCCATGCTACTGTCCCTAGCCCAGTGAACAACAGTCACCAGATAGAGAGGTTTCATTCCTCACACTATCAACAGCATACAGACATACATAGTCACCCTTGTGTTACATGGAAAATACAATGTGTGGCCAGGTTCTATGTCACAGCCCTTGAATTGTCTGGTCTGCTGATATACCATTGGAGACTTGCTGTTACAGGAGTTGTATGGGAATACTGATGTGTTGGGGTGGGGGATGACCAGCCCATGCTCTGCTGGCATAGACAGTAGTGCGACTGTCCTGAGACCCCACTGTTTGCCATCTCCCTTGAACAATGTAGTAGATTCCTCAGCCATGTGGCGTAGTGAATATTATGAAGCACATACTATTGGACTGAGTACCTCTTGTCCCAACTGGTTGTTAGATCTCCGCAAGTAGCCCAGTAACTCACTATATTCCTTTTCATACATGCGGCAGGTCCATACATACCCTTACAAGTGGTGTATAAGTGAGTGACTTACCTTGCAAATGCAGCAGTTGATGAACATGTAGTTCAAGGCTTTCTCTGTCTGATGCATGCAGTACACAGCCAGTACATGGTTAGGTACAGGTTGTGTGGGCTGGCTAGCATCCGTTTTACTATGTATGCAAGTCAGAGTAAGGTGTCAGTCCCTAGGGTCCTAGGTTGTTAGTGCATAGGCCAAGGCCAGGGCATACTGGGCATGCCTACGTCTGCCTGCAGGGATATCCTCAGGGGGTCCTCCTCCAAGTACCCCTGTGGCTGTGGTGACCTAGGCATTGGTGGGGGGCTGTGTATTCCTTCCCTTTGCTTATCTTGCCGCAGCTGTTTCTGCAGGATCATATTTTGTAGCATGGCACATACAGTGAACATGTATGCACATGTGGCTGGAGAGTATTGTAGGGCTCCACCAGATATAGTGAGGCACCAGAACCATGACTTCAGCAGCCCAAACACATGCTCCATGATGTTCCTAGTTTGTACATGTGCCTCATTATGGTGTTCTTCAGTGTGTGTGTGTGTGTGTGTGTGTGTGTGTGTGTGTGTGTGTGTGTGTGTGTGTGTGTGTGTGTGTGTGTGTGTGCGTGCATTTCTGATGGGTGTCATCATACACAGCTCCAGTGCATAGCGAGCATCCACCGGTAAATGGCTGTGTGGGATGCCCCCCCCCTAGCAAACACCTGGCACAGCTGTGATGCATGCCAGATATGGGAGTTGCGATAACTGCTAGGGCATTGCACACAACCTGGCAGCTGATGGAGAGATACCCCTTGCAGTTGACGTAGATTCTACCTTCCTCACTGGGTGGTGCTTTGATGTGTACATGATTGCAATCTATGGCACACAGTACTTCAGGGTAGTGTGCTACATGGTACAAGTGCTGCATACTGCTGGCCCTCACCTCAGGGGTGAGGGGAAAATAAATGTGCTCACTGGCATGTGGTAGCATGACAACTGGGAACTGGTAGAGTAACCAGGATGCTGATGCCTGTGAGACCCCCATCATGTCCCCAGTTGGTCTTTGAAAAGTACCTGTAACTAGTATCCTAAGAGCTACACATACCTTTGTTTCCACAGGGATGTGTTCCTCTCTATTGGCTCAGCATCTGAGCTGGGGTCGGCAGAGCTCAGTGAGTTCTTGTAGTATATCTCTGTCCACCCTGTAGCACTCTACAATCTCCACTCATGTAGTTCTTGGAAGGTTATTCTGGGCCTGAACACTCTTCTCCTTCTTAGTCTAGGCCTATACTCAGCAGCAGCATTGACCTCAACATCTTGCACATACATATGTAGCAGACCTTCAGCAGCCCTTACCATTCCTTCAGTTAAAACTCCCAAGTGTGTACTCCTCTGGTGCAGAGTATGGGGGTGAAATCCGATTGTAGGTTGTAGGTTGTATGCAACAATTATAGTGCTCTGCTGTAGGTGCAGCCTGTGTGATTCCACCTGCCAAGTACATCATTAAGGACTGTTAATGGCCCTAGTTTAAGTGAAACATGGGTGATCAGTAATTAATATATCATTGCCTTTCTCAGCCAATTATTTATTTATTTTGTTTACAACAGTCTTTCTTGCTGAGCAATGCACTGCACAAACGCGCAGCAAAGGTAACCATTGCTCAAAAGTCAGTGTACACGCCCCCATGAAAGGTCACACTCAGCACGGCAGTGGTGTGAGCAAACATGCTCAAACCTGTTGAAACACACACCCTGAAGATAAACAAAACTTAACAGACACTGTACACACCCCCTGCTCAGCAGAGCTCCATGCAAGCAGGCACCACTGAGAGCTTAGAAGTTCTCAGACACACCCCCGCCTTTGATGTCAGCTACCTCTTCTGTGGACACCAACACGGTTCTGTGCCTACATGGATGGGATCTGTGGACATGGATACCTACTTGTGCTATTCAGTCACCACTCATTTGCATAGGGATCAGTGCACGCAACCTGGAAACAACACTGTTCCAGGCACTGCCTCGTTAACAACAGAACCATCCCACCATTGTAGATACTGTACACAGGGTCCTATAATACATTACTGTCACATAGTAATAACTTTGGTTTTTACACTATTTGTTTTTCATAAAAGCATGTTTGCACACTGCAGCCCACCATGCAAACATACCCTGATAATTAAATGGTGGATAGTTTTGAACATATTTGTGTCTGCCATGCTATTTCTTCTCATCTACCTGCCCTTTTATAGCCCCTGTTATTTTTTGCATCCTGTGCACAGAATTTTTCCCTGTACACTATGGACACCAACAGGGGGTCTACAAGACTGCCTTTCTCCTTCCCGGATCACTCTACCTCCCTCATTTGCATGCAAATCACCTACTTATCAAGTGATTTGCATGCTATGGATACTTCTGTGTAGGCGTGCTCATGTGGGCTGCTCAGCACTGTTTACTGGATTGCACACCTGATTACTTTCATGTAAGCAGTGTGCCACAAAGCCCACATGGAAAAACGTCTGTGTAGGCTTTATTAAATTCCTCCCCACTGTATTTACTGTGCCTTATAAAATTCATTTTAAGACCTAGAACCTAAAGAATACTACCACTATAAAAATAGTTTGTGCTAAAGAGTTTGCCATTTATACTTCTTTCATAATCCCTGTGGTTCTAGAGATATAAATATTTGTTTGAAATAGGTTCATAGGTGTGTACTAGGCTAATGGCCCTGGAGCCTTTACAAACCTAACCCATAGGATTACCCTGGCATCATGCCACCCAACCTTAGTTCCTAGTGCCTCTGTCGAGTAGAGCCACTGGAGGGATCCCTGGGGTGAATTTTCTATTTCCCATCCACTCACTAAGATTTCTCTTGAAGAGGGCCAGTGAGGTGCTTTGCTTGACATGTATAGGAAGTCTTTTCCATAGCATGGGCAGTCTCTGGGTTATGAACCTGTCCCTCTAGCATGTTGATTGTGGTAATGAGGTTGAGGTCTCTGGAGCGTGTGATGCTGAGGGACTGGGATTTCTTTAGATGTAGAATTTTTAACAGAGCTGGGTCATACAAGGCTTTGTAAGTCAAGCAGAGATCGCCTCTATGTAGGTGATATGAGACAGAGAATAGTTGGAGTTTTTTTAGTCTGTCCATATAGGACAAGTGTTTAAGGCCTAGGATCCTCTTTGTGAGGTACTTTTGTGGCCTCTCCAGTTGTTGCAGGTGTCTAGTGAGGCCCATGCCAAATGGGGCATTGTACTCGATGAATGGCCTAATGAGGGAAGAGTAGAGGGAGACAATGACCTCTTACTTTTTGGATGCAAAACCCTTAGTAATGAGATCTGCCACATAGAAGGACTTTCTGACTACAGTGGCAATGTGGTGGTCAAAAGAGAGGTTACTGTCAACCTATCTTCCCAGATCTCTTATAAAGTCTTCTGTATTCAGTGGACTACCATCAATGTAGTAATTCAAGGGAACTGGGATTTTCACAAGGGGGATGATGACACATTTTTTGGCATTGAGCTTAAGGCCATGGTTCTGACACCAGTCGTTGGTCTCATTGAGGCCTTTCTGTAGGATGTCAGCATCACTTGAGGAGTTAATAATAACTCCCAACTTGCAATCATCTGCAAACTTTGTCAGCCAGAGTCCCTTCATGTTGGTATGGACTTCAGAGAAGTAGATACCAAACAGGAGAGGACCCAGAACTGGACCCTGTGGACTCCACTCGTGACTGGTCGGCAATCTGACTTGAAGTCAGCTACTTTCACACTGTGCTTTCTATCTGTGAGCCAGTTTACAACCCATCTAGTGATATAGGGGTTGATGCCTTGCTTAGTGAGTTTTTCTATGATTCCAGAGTGGGGAATAGTATCAAAGGCCTTGGTCAGATCAAGGTAGGCTGTAAGAGCCACCTTGACTTCATCCACAGCTCTGGTGGCTGACTCAAAGAAGTTGACCAAGTTGAGCAGGCATGATCTACCCTTAACAAAATCAAACTGTGTAGGATCCAGAGTTTGGAGATTCCCTATACCCTTGTTTTTTAGGTCCATAATGATGCATTCCATAGCTGTGCATATCAGACTCATCAGGCTAATGGGGTGATAATTCCAGGGTCTGTAGTCACTCTTCCTTTGTGGAGAGGGTTGACTGTAGCAGTGCATCATTCAGTAGGGACAAAACCTGAGGTGAGGCTGTGATTGAACAGGGCACACAGGTCAGGTGCCAGTTCACTCTGTAGTTCATGTAGAGCACAGCCAGGGATATTGTCAGGTCCCATAGAAGCTGTATTCTTGGCATTGGATAGTACTGCTTTAACCTGTGCAGCAGTAATACTGCATGCCTGGCAATCTACTGGTATTGTGATTGGTCCTTTGGGAGGGGGGGTAAAGTTAGCACTGACTCTGTCGGCCAGTATATTGGCAACATCTGTTGGCTTGGTATAGGTGGTACCATTGTGCAGTAACTCAGAGCAAATCTGGGTATTGTCGTGGAGATTCTTTACATAACTATGGAAAGCCTTGTGGTTGCCTTTACTATCTGCTGGAATTCTGTTTTCATAGCTAGCTTTAGAGGATTTGATGAGGGATTTCAAACTTTTGTTGAGGCTGATAAGGGAGTTTTTCCAGTCTTGGGACTATGCCTTATTCTGCATCAATTTCCTCTTTCTGTTGTAGAGGTTTTTTATGGCAGGGAACCACCAGATTGGCTTCCATTTTTTTGAGGAAAGTGTCTTGGTTTTATTGGGTATGGTGACATCCATGCATTTGTATACATGTTCATACAGTGCATTGGTGTATGATTCAGCGGTCATGCAACTATTCTCCATTTGCATGGGCACCGTGAAGTTATCCACCTCTGTTTTTAGGAGCCCAAAGTTAGCTTTGGAGAAGTTTTTCATGGTGGTTACCTTTGTGGAGGGGGGGGGTGAATTTCCAAGGTGATTAGTTTGTGGTCAGATCTAACCAGGTAGGAGTTTACTATTGGTGTAGAGAAATGGTCGCCCATGTTAGTAATGACCAGGTCAAAGATGTTACTACCTCTAGTGGGGGTAAGAACGAACTGATCCAGAGCATTGGAATTAATGAATTCCAGAAAGCAATGGGCAAGTGTATTGGTACATGAGTAATTTTCCCAGTTAATGGAGGGGTAGTTAAAGTTGCCCAGTATGAGAGTGTTAGGTTGGACCTTAATATTCTCCAGGGTGCTTAGGAACGTGGAGTGTGAATCTTGGGACATGTTTGGGGACCTAGAGCAGGCTACGACCTGAATCACTGTCTTACCCAATGTTAGCTGCACCTGAAGTATCTCAGATGCGTTATGTTGGGCCACCAGTCTGGAGGTGTGTGCATCCTTTATGAATATGGAAACACCACCGCCTTTGGAGCTTCAGTCCAAGTTCTGGTGCTGAAAGGTGTGGAATAAGTTATAGCCTGGTAGTGCAGGGGTGCTTTCTCCTGCCTTGAACCACGTCTCTGTTACAGCACAAATGTCGATGTTCTCCATTTTAATGAGTGCTTCGAGCGAGTGCTTCTTGAGATTTAGACTTCTAGCATTGAGCAGCATGACTCTGAGATTGCATTTGTTTGTAGCTGTTATGATGGTAATTTGGTCTTTGGAACACCGCCTAAAAATGTGAGGACATAATTTGATTCTGTCAAAAGGCTTAGGCTTCGCCCTTTGGAAGTTACAGTGCAACCTTCCTGAGATACATTTGGAGTGAATGAGTTAAAAAGCATCAGGTAACTGGAAGCCTCTGACCTTCCAGGGTGGGGGAAGTACTATTGTGCCAGGCAGAAAGGTGAAGGGAATTTGAGAATTCTACTTGTCTTTCCTGAGAATTATGTGCATATGTGAGACTAATAACTTGTGTGAAAGGCAAATACTGTGAGTAAGGGACACTGGAAGGAGTTTTGCTTCTCAGAGACAGTGTGTTGGAATGGACCAGTGGTGCTGTGTCAAAGACTGGGCTCTAAAGATGACCTGTGTCCAGTCTAATCTGGGGGCTGATGTTGACAGCTCATACACAAGATATTAGTACATGTTTCCTTTGTGATCTTGGGGCTAGGTTGCATTTTGTGAATTGATTATTAAGTTAGACATATGCTCTTGCTTATACTTTAACTTGCTAGGTACCACTAGTGGGACTTGAGATAGTATTCCTCTATTGTCAGCCATGACCTCTTATTTATATTTGTGTGACTGTGCATACCACTGATTGTGACACATTTGGTGGTCATTGGAGGGATTCAAACCCCTAGCCATGACATTCATCACATTTTGGTAAGCAGTGGTGGAATTCATCCCCATGTGTGCCACTGTCCATGACACTTATGAATATCTATTTTTACTTCAAAGCAATTGTGTTTACAGTAAATAATAATATTCTGTCCCTAGAAAGAACAAGTTACCATCCAGGTACAACATCACTGTTTGGCTATTATTTTTAAACTATTCTATATCAAGTTGCTTTCTGAGAAATGAAGGTCTACTGTCAGGGTCTTTCTGGTTAGTTCTTCTATGTAAATACATTGGTTTATTTGTTTTTTATATCCAACTTAGTATTATATTTCATGACATGACACTAGGATGTGGGTTTGCTAAATGCAGTACATGCACTTTAAATTTCCTTTGGCTGACACAGTGCTAGAAGAGGTCTGATCAAGAGATACCACTTTTCAATAAATAAATAATAAATAAATAAAAGGGGCAATGTCCTGCAATGGTCTAGAGCTTTCTCACTTCTCTCCTATCTGCAGAAGGTTTTCTTTACAAACAATTGAGATGTAAGTAAGTGGCAAATTAGCTCAGATGGTTAAGCTTTTTAACAACTAATGCACATTATCTTGTAGTCCTGAATTTATTTTCCTTAGCATCTATTTGCAGGCTATGAGATTGTGAGTAATACATTTAAAAACACTTTATTATTAGGGTGAACCTGAAAACAGGCATTTGTGTATAGTGCACTTACCTCATTAACAAATGAATGAAGTAAAACTAAAAATAAAATCTCATTCCATACAGACATATGCCAGGACTCAGAAACAATTAACATACTACTCTGCACAAAATAGCCGACTGAATAGTGACAAGTAGGTGAGGCCAATTCAGAGACATGGGTAGTGAGATGGCACTACCAAGGAAAATGACACAACCAATATCATGTGCAAATTACCCTATAATGAAATTCTAATGTGCATCATTACAGAAATGAAATTAACTGAAGGCAAAAGAGGGTAAGCAAAATGGCAACATGACTGAGAAATGTACAAAAACAGCCTGACAAGATACTCTACAGGGAAAATTCTTATTTATTGGTGAACAGTGGGTGCTATATATACATATAGATTGCATTAACATGTTAGGAGTAGCATTCGTAATATCTAGACAACATATGTTAATGGCCGTTCTTGCTGCCATTGTCCACAGCATTTGATATCATTGTCCTCTTCATCACAAATGGATTCAAGTGCACCTAAGTTAACCGAGCATCAGTTGCACATCAAGGACTTAGTTAAATGCTATTGTGTGGACAAAAGCACATTAGAGCTTGATTACATGTGCCATCCTTTGAGACCTGTGGACTACCATTCCCTGTGGATACTAAGGTGTGAGTTGGGGTAACAATCCTTGCCAAGAGAAAACCCTCCAGTGGCCAATATGGACCATGGTGGGTGCGTCACAGATGTACGATGCCATGCTGCAGCATGTAGAGGCAAGTATGTTGATTTCCATGGATCTCAAAGGAGAGAAACACCACCATGCAGGCATTCCATGATATAGCCAGTTTCTCTGAGGTTGTAGTTGCCTTTGACTGCATCCACATCACCATCCATCAAGTACTTGCCTGGTGCACACAGGCATCTGTTATGTCAACTAGAAGGATTTCCATTTTATCAACTATCAGATGTTATTATGTAGAGTGCATGGTATTATATGAATATATTTGTGCACTACCCAGGCAGTTCCCATGATTCTGACATCTGGTACACATCCAATCTATGCCAATGTTTTTTACTGGGTATTTTTCCATACAGGCATCTTGCTGGTGACTGTGGATTTGCCCTGGAGCCATGTCTTATGACAAAGATAAGAAACCCAAAGAGCATGGCTGAGATGACATACAACCTTGTAATGTCTTAGACCTGCAACATCACTGAGTATGTTATTGCATTGTTGAAGGTTAATTTCCACTGCCTAGGTTCCTTTGGTGATACTCTGCAGTATTTTTCAGAGACCTGCAGTACGATAATTTACTGCATGTGTAATGCTGCATAATATACTTGTATGCAAAAAGTTAGAATAGGTAATCACCATCAGTGGGGAAGCACTGGAAGAATAGGTTGCTGTGGAACCACACACAAGTGTGAAATACACCATGACACTGACAGAGTGGTGGCATCTCGTTAACAACTATGCCCCAGATTAGAGACAGAGTAGAACTGATGCATGCAATATTACACCATTGATATGTAGTACAGTGGATTGACTAGCCACATTTTATATCAGACCTAACCTGTGTAACACAGTGGGGTGGGTAAGGCACAGTTATCATCATTTACACAGGTTGGGTGGGGTACAGTAACAAGGCTGGATGTGTGGATGAAATGTTATATTAATGGGGCCTGATAACACAGGATGCCTCCATAATAGCATAAAACCTGACTTATTTAGCCCACTGAAACCTCTATTCAATCATAGCCTCCAAATAGGCCTCATGTCAAGCAAATGGAGGACTACAGCGGTTATCCCTCAGCACAAGCGAGGGCCATGCATAGACCAGGGAAGCCATGGACCCATAAGCTTGACTAGTCTCATATGTAAGGCCATGGGAAGAATAATTATGCACATGATAAACAGCAACAAAACAGGAAACCATCATTCATAGGATCATATGTATTGCGGTTTCCTCAATGGCAGGTCACACTTACTCATCATCATCATCGGCCCCCTTTTTCCCATTTTTTTCTACATGAGGTCAGGGTATTGTTTTAACTGTCACCATCTCTCTCGATTCAGTGACACACTCCTGCCTTCTTCAACACTCATGCCTGACTGTCGCAGATCTTCTTTCACACAATCCATCCACCTCTTTGCTGGACATCCTCACTTCCTCTTACTTTCTTCCTTTCTGTACCAAATCATCTTCACCAGATTATCATCTGCTTTTCTGCAGGTGTCCAAATCCCATAATCTGTTCTCTTTGATCTTGTCTGCAATTGGAGCTACTTTGGCTTCTGCTCTTATGTCCTCATTTCTTTGTCTGTCCTACAGTGTGTATCCTACCACCCTTCTCAGGGACTATATTCCCATCACCTCTAGCTTCTTCAACTGTTCTGCCTTTACTGTCCAGGTTTCTGTACCATAGAGTAGTACTGGTCACACCAATGTCTTGTACACTTTACTTTTCAGCATCTTTGGCATTCTTCTGCCATAGACTACACCTGACACTCTACGCCAGTTGGCTGCAGCCCCTCTGCTTCTAGCTTTGACCTGTTCATTCAGACCTTTCTTCTTCTCAACCACCCCTCCCAGATACTTGAATCTGTTTACCTGTTCCACTATCTTCCCTTCTATCTCTATTTACAGCTTCTTCTGATTTCCTCAATTTGCTGCCATTATTACTGTCTTAGGAAGACACTGTCCAGTTCGATTCTCAGCTAGAGCGTCTTCTGCGTGGAGACATGCGTGAATGGGCTTACCTTCGTTGAAGGTTGTGCATCAGGGCTGGTAACTCGGCATGTAAAAATCAACTACCAATCATTAGTGGACCAGAGTTCCACTGTGGCGACCCCTAACCGGGAAAAGCTGAAAGACACAACATCACTGTCTTATCTGTGCTTAGTTTCATCCCATGTGCCTTCAGTTTTGCATTCCATTCTCCTCTCCTTTGCTGAAGTTCTAGCTCAGATTCTGCCTGTAATGCATGCAGCAACTTTGTTGATCTATATCCTCCAACCTGTTTGTTAATGTAGTCCATCACCAGTATGAACAACAATGGGCTCAGGGGTGAACCCTGGTGTACATCCACTCCCACTGGGAACACCTCTGTGAGGCCGAACACTGTTCACACTTGAGTCATTGGGTCCTTGTACATAGCCTTTCTCTAATTCTACCAATGTTTCTAGGACTTCAAACCACTGCAGTATTGCCCAGATCAACTTTCTTGGGACCTTGTCATATGCTTTCCTCAAGTCTAGGAATGTCCAGTTGGAGTCTCTCCTCATCTCTAGCTTCTTCATACCTACTCAACCTGGTGGATTTCTTTGACAAGGTCACCAAAGCAATGGATGAGGTCAAAATGGTGCATAGTGCCTACCTCAACCTGGCTAAAGCAATAAACACAATACCCCATTCTAGCAATGTAGACAAGCTCACAAAACTAGGTATATGGCCCTACATCACCCATTGGATAGCCTGCTGGCTCACAGATAAGACTCAAGAAAACAGCAAAAAGGCCAGTCATTAGCAGAGTGCCCCAGGGCTCGGTGCTCAGGCCACTTTTTTTGGTATCTACTGTTCTAAAGTCAAGGTCAACACCAAAGGTCTCTGGCTGACCAAGTTCACAGATGATTGCAAACTAGGCACAGTCCTAGAATCAGCAAAAGACACAAACATCTTCCAAGAAGGTCTGACACAGACAAACAACTGGTACCATAGTCACCATGTAAAACTCAATGCCAAAAAATGCATAATAGTATCCTTCAAAAAGTTGATCACTCCTGAAAATTACTGCATTGATAACACACACCTAAGAGTTGATACTGTGGTCAGTAGACAGTAACTTGGACTTTAACCATCATGTTTACTATAGTAAGGACATCTTTCTAGATTGTGCTACATATAAGGCAGAGCATGGCATTTAGGTCCAAAGATAGTTTTGTTCCATTGTACTCAGCCTTCCTCAGACCAATCATTCAGTACAATGCCTCCTTCAGTTTGTACTTGACCAGGCAGATGCAAAAACTGGAGCATCCTCAGAGGTTCTAAACAAAGAGAATGAAGAGTGTAGAAGACATGTCCTATATGGACTGCCATAAAGCCTCATCCTTATATGTGGTGTCCTACAGACTGCTGAGATGGGATCTATACCTGGTCTTCAAAGCTGCCTCTGATTTAGCCCTTATGGACCTGTTGCACATTAGTAAAACAAATAATATCAGGAACACCTGATCTATGGACGGAATCTTGTCTGCAACATAAACAGGACATGTTGGAGTGACAGGTATGTGTCTCAGAAACTACACCTTCTCTGGAATAGACTTCCCATCCATGTGAAGCAGAGTATCTATTCAAATGCAACTTGGATCAGTAGATGGGTAATTGTAAGTTTACTGTTGGTCTGCCTTCTATGTTCCTTTTAGAAAGAAGAAGCTTGTAAAGGTTTGACCAAGCATACTCAGGTTATACTCTTTATAAAATGAGTGGTATCATAATCTGTCAACTTCAGCTGGGAAGCATGGCTAGGCTTAAAAAGGTCAATTGGGGTCATTAGCCTAGTAATGACCTATAAACCTATGAACTTGTTTGCAAGGGAGAGGACTGAGTTTACCAGGAGTGGAGCCATCATTCTGAGGAGGTTCAAGGTTTTTTAGCAGTCCTGATGCCTTCTGCATACTCGTTAGTTTGTAAGAGGTTTACATTTAATCTGCCTTTGTAATGCATGTCACATTTACACATTATATGTTCAAATGGTCCTGCCTCTCTTATAAAAAAAAAAAAACACTTCTGGTCTACATTGTACAATGCATCCTGCAATTCATATGGAGTTGCATATATTGGTGGCATATTTAAATACACTTGAAAATTCTTTTATCTTAGTCCTAATGTTACTACCACGGGTCTATATTAGCAGAGCGAAAATACATTTACGCGAATACGTAAACGTCTGCACATATTGCAAGAAACGGGATTAGACCGAATGTCCAAAACCGCGAATGTGGATATTACGAATTACCATGGTTGGCCCGTCTGTGGATTAGCTGCATAAGGTAAGTGTTGGATAGTTAGGCTTTAGGGTTAGGGTGCAGGTTAACGTTAGTGCATAGATAGGTAATGTATGTAAGATTTAGTGTAGGGTTAGAAGTAGGGTTTTGTTAAATGTATGTATGTAGATTGTTCATTTTGTTAGTGTATATTTTTGTAGGGGAAGTGTGCGGTAGTTACGGACCTTAGGGTTAGGGAGGGGTTAAGGATAGAGCATAGTTAGTTGTGTATGTGGGGTTTAGTGTAGGGCTAGAAGTAGGGTTTTGTTAAATGTATGTATGTAAATTATTTATTTTGTCAGTGTATATTTTGGTAGGGGAAGTGTGCGGTAGTTACGGACCTTAGGGTTAGGGAGGGATTAAGGGTAGTGCATAGTTAGTTGTGTATGTGGGGCTTAGTATAGGACTAGAAGTAGGGTTTTGGTGGTTATTTTAGGTTAGAAGTATGGTTTGGTTAGTGTATGTATGTGGTTTATTTATTTTGTTTGGGTAGGTAGTATGTAGCGGGTGGTGGGTTGGCCGACTATGACAGTTCTGTATTTTATTTTTCGCTATTTAGTGCGTTCGGGATTTTTGCAGTTCCAGGTATAGGGGTCGATGTTTAGGTATTCGCTATAAGGATTTTTTGATTTGGTAATATAGACCCTACTACCACTATAGCTATTCTGCTCCACCATCTACCACTGCAACTTCCACACTCCCCTCTGCTGCTGCTCTTCTACAGCTACTATACCCCTTTCAATTTCCCAGTACAAGTGTGCACACCAAGACTCCTTCATTTTGTAACTATCCAGTCTCAAAGTGTAAAGACAAAAGTTTTGAATGTAGACTGACAATCTCAAGAAAACTCTTACTGCAACCTACCTTGCAGCCCTCTCAATGTCTCCAGAAGCAGTCCTTGGACTCTGCTAATAAAGCTATCAGGTGTAAAAGTGCAACACCTAAAGCTTTTGAACATAGACTGACAATCTCAAGCAAACTCTTACTACAACTTGCCTCTCAGCCCTCTCAAGGTCTCCAGAAGCAGTTCCTGGACTCTGCTTCTAAAACTATCCAGTCTCAAAGTGTAACGCCAAAAGCTTTTGAACATAGACTGACAATTTCAAGAAAACTCACTGCAACCTACCTCGCAGCCCTCTCAAGGTCTCCAGAAGCAGTCCGTGGACTCTGCTTCTAAAACTATCCAGTCTCAAAGTGTAAAGCCAAAAGGTTTTGAACATAGACTGGCAATCTCAAGAAAACTCTTACTTCAACCTACCTTGCAGCCCTCTCAATGTCTCCAGAAGCAGTCCTTGAACTCGGCTAACAAAGCTATCAGGTCTAAAAGTGCAACACCAAAAGCTTTTGAACATAGAATGACAATCTCAAACAAACTCTTACTACAACTTGCCTTTCAACCCTCTAAAGGTCTGCAGAAGCAGTTCCTGGACTCTGCTACCAAAAGTACGCTCTACGATACATCATGCATTAATGCTTTCAATGTATTAACTGTGCTATATGCTAACTGCCCAAAAGCAAAAGCTATCACAAGATAGTGGTCACTTGCCTAACAATAGGTTATTGAGTATTGCATGCACACCCAACTAATTAATAGACCCCATCCACTGAGACCCAGAAAAGCCCTCTTAATTTTTGACCTTAAACTCTCTTTGAACTAGAGTTACTTAATATACTAAAACACCTTCTCCATCATACTACCTTTTGCCACCTCAACAGCCTCTCTCTATCCCTGATACTGTTTGTGTTGGGATATTTAGTTTGTACTACACATAAGCAATGCTAGCTTTATTTTTGTGATACTCGTAGTTTGAACTTTAGAATCCTTTTTTCCCTCCTGCTCCCCCTTTCTGGTTATTTCTAGCTAATAAACTCCTCTGCTGGTGCGAAATAACTCCTTTCTTACTGTCAAGACTCACTATCTTTTTCTCATATCTGCTCCCTACCCACAATGCTTTGTGGCATATAAAAAATCCCTGCAAAAAACAGTAAACACCATTCTCCAACACTATCTGCCACTGCAAGCTCCACTCTCCCCTCCACTGCTGCTCTTCTACAGCTACTCTACACTCCTCCTTCCAGTCTCCCAGTATGAGTGTGCATGTCAAGACTCCTCCATTTCATAAGTAAGTAAGCAAATTATCTGGATTACTGAGCTATCTCTCTGCTAATATTGTCAAAACTACCTATGACCTTTAGCTTATGGGCACTAGCAAATATACTAGTCCATTGTAAGATAGTCAAGCATAATATTTCTTTGATTTGTTTTTGGAACTTTGGAACTTTGACTGCCATTTTTTGGTCAAATGCCTTTAGTCAAAGTTATGCTCATAACAACATGATAATACATGTATTAGGCAATGCTTTAACTGCTAACTGCTGACTATTTGACTGACACATTTAGGAGCATGAACCTTTGCTGCTAGGCTTTTCTCATCAATGTGTTTATTCTAAGCATGTTCACAATATGACTACACTATTTTTTGTATTGCATCAACTGCCAACTGCTGTGTAATGGTAGTACCGCAGCTGCTTACTCACTATCGGCTTAGTGATGCCACTTATTAAGCATCTAAACCTATATTATCCATCTTCTTCTAAACTCTATCCCAAGCTAAGCTTTGGACTGAACCCTACAACTTGAAAATGTATACCTTTTACTTTCCTACTATTTTCTGGGAATTGCTTATGCACTAACACACACATTTAATAAATGTTGGCTCATCTAGTGGCTCTCTTTACTGGGAAGTGAATAAGTACATAGCAGTACAATTAGCAAAGTTTATCTTAATGCCTTCCTGAATACTGTTTGCATCTTGAATGTGTTTTTTACCTGCATAACAGATGCCATTGCTGCTCTACTTACTAATTGCATAAGCCTTCACTCCCATTTTTCCACTAGCCATACTCTGCATATACCTACATTTGGATGTGTTTGTCTTTATATCCTCTCATATACTCTTCCACTATCTAAGCCCTGTCCTAGTTTCTAACTCCCCTACTTAACTTTTGTTTTTTTTTTTATATTGATAACCCCCAAACCATTTTCTCTATTTTTTTAATTTCTATTTATCCAGTCTCAAAATGTAACACCAAAAGCTTTTGAACACAGGCTGACAATCTCAAGAAAACTTTTACTGCAATCTACCTTGCAGAACTGTCAAGGTCTAGGAAGCAGTCCCTGGAATCTACTACCAAGAGTATGTTCTATGATACATCATGCATTAATGATTTGAATATATTAACTGTGCTATATACTAACTGCCCCAAAGCAAAAGCTATCTCAGGATAGTCATTTTCCTAACAATAGGTTGTTGAGGCTTGTGTGTGCCCCCAACTAATTAATACACCCCAACCACTGAGACCTTGATAAGCCCTCTAACTTTTTGACCTTAAACTTTCTTTGGTCTATGGTAACTTAATATATTAAAACACCGCTTGGATCATACTCACTTTTGCACCCCCACAGCCCACTCTATCCCCGATACAGTTCATGTTGGGATATTTAGATGGTACTACACATGAGCAATACTATCTTTATCTTTGTGAAATTCATAGTTTGTACTTTACAATCATTCTTTACATCCTGCTCCTTCTCTCTGATTGTTTCTCACTGATAAAATCCACTGTTGATTACAACCCACTCTGTTCAACCCTTGCTATGCTCGGGCTTCACTCCTCTCCCCTACCCTACCCCCAATTCCCACCCATTCCCATGCACGTTATACTTATAGCTCTCTGAATTTCTACTCCTCCTCCCATTTCCTATCCCCTCTGGTCTCGGGTCAATCTATTAACACATGCCTGTCCACCACCTCACCTCTACCACATTCAACCACACCCTATTCCACTATGCTATTCCACTCACCTTTACTACTCATGCTCAACCCTTCTATTACTATTTTACTTCCTATTTGTTTTTCTCTTTAGCCTCCATTACATCTAATCTCCAACCATGATACTATACTCATGCCTCTCATTGCTCTTCCTTCTTCTCCTCACCAGCTTAACAACTCCCCAAAATATAATACTCAATAGGCACACAGCAATGATTATATCATCCTTACAACTCAACCCCTCAACCACACACTATTCTCTTATATCCTTAGCACTGTTCGCCATTCCCACCTTCCCTCAATCCCACCCCTAAATACTAAATACCAACTACTTTAGACTAAAGCTAACACACATATCCATACTCTCCAAAATGCCTAGATTAATGAAACATTCAATGAACACCCTACACTTGTGTGGAGACATTCACTCAAATCCAGGTCTTCATAATACCTTGCAAACAAAACAGCTAAAATTTATCAACTTTAACCTTAGAAGCATTTGCAATAAAATAGCATCCTTCCATGCTAGGTTAACAATAAATAATCCTAACATCCTTGTTCTAACAGAGACATGGCTAAAACCCGGAATAAAAGATGCCAAAATCCTACCCCTAAGCTATAGCACTATCAGATTAGACAGAGTCCACAAAAAAGCTGGAGGTATTGCTCTAGTCTTCCCAAACACCCTGACAGTTACTCCATATGCTCAACCCATACCCAGAATTGATATTGCAGAAATTTTCATCACATTCCTAAAATTAAATTCAGCCAAAAGCATCTGTTTAGTCGCTTTATATATCCCTCCCAGTAAAAACATAGCTATTCTGGAAAACATACTTTCCTGTATATCCAAAACAATGCATAATGAAACTATTATTCTAGGAGATGTCCACATTGACTGGCAGACCTTATTTCCACATAATTTAACAAACTCTCTAAACCTGTGTGGCTTTACTGAAATAATTAATGCACCAACTAAATATAGCAAAAATAATAGCAACATTCCAGCCTAGATTGGATACTAGTCTGTAACCCTACCAACTACCCTTCCTCAGGTATACTCTTTGACTCCCTAAGTGACCACCTACCTGCCTTTGCATACCAGGCCATCAGGCAACTTATGAAACAACACAATTTTGAAACCATACGCAATCTGCAAAAATTCAACAAACACATATTCACTGATTCTCTAAAAATGACTAACTGGTCCATCTTAAAAAGACTACCCATTAATGAAGCAGTTGAACATTTTAACAAGACTTTCCTAAACATTCTGAATTCATTAGCCCCACTACACACAAAAAGAATAACAAATAACCAAGTTCCATGGCTCACCAAATCATGTAAAATCTTAATGAAACAGAGAGATAAGTCTTGGGCAGCTTGGTTAAGGAATATAAATGACACTAATCTAAGTTAAATAGATGTCTCAGCACCCAGGTTAAGAGACAAATTTCCCAGAACAAAAAGTCATATTACACTCTTGTTCAAGACAACCATAAAAACAACTTAAAGAAATTCTGGTCCTCCATATCATCACTACTAAACACTGGAAGTGAAAGCAATCCTAACTCATGTCCAGACTTACAACCTCAATAAATAGCCTCAAAATTCAACACAAACGTCACAGAATCCATAGCCAAGCTAACTATAAATATTACTAACAACTCACAACATACCACCTACAATAATCCCCCAATTGTCTCACTCATAATCAACCCCACCCTAATGCCTGATTATCCTACCCTTCCCTACTTAACTTTCAAACCATTCCTATATCTTTAATAAAAAAACTACTACAACTAAAACCCTGTTCATGTACTACAGATGACCTTCCCGCACAATACCTACAGATAGCTGCAGATGCAATTGTGTTCCTGGTTAGTATCCTGATTAACAGATCCATAGCTGAAGCTCATGTCCCCTTCCAATGGAAAGTGTCATATATCATCCCAATTCATAAGGTAGGCAACCCCTCTGAAATCTCAAACTACCATCCTATTGCAATCTTGTCCCCCCTCTCTAAAGTTCTAGAAAAATGCATACACCTCCAACTTCTTCACCATGTCACACAAAATAATCTGCTCACTCAAACTCAGTATGTTTTGGACCTGCTTATAGCACCTCAACAGCCTTGCTCTCCTGTATGGACTCTGGCAACAAAACCTGCGATTTTGGCAAACTGGTATCTGCACTATTACTTGATCTAGCAAAGGCATTTGACATGGCTTTCACTACTAACTACTGATACAGCTATCCAATACAGGTCTATTCTCCCTCTCAGTTCAATGGTTCGTTAGCTACCTAGCTAACAGACAACAAGCCATGAAATGGCAAGAATCTATCTCTTCCTACCTCCCCAGTACCACTGGAGTATCACAAGGTTCCATCCTTGTACCACTACTATTTAACATCTTTATTAACAACCCTGCACACAGCAACTAATGAATGCTCTCTAATCCAATATGCCGATGACTCTACTATCATCTGCAAATCAGATACCCTAATTCACTTACAACATATAGCAAACACGCTTTTACATCCATAAAAACCTGGCTCACCAAGGCACAATTCCTTCTGAGCCTTATAAAACAAAACCTGTTAACCCACAAACCACATAGCTCCAATAAAACAAATTTTAAGATCTTTTCCTTAACACAGAAATTGAATTAGTCCAACATACCAAATTACTTGGAGTTATCTTCTTTTTCTTTCAGCTTTTCCCGGTTAGGGGTCGCCACAGTGGATCACCTGTCCGCTTATGATTGGCAGTGGAATTTTACGGTATTGAGTTGCCAGCCTGGCACCCAACGTTCTACAGAAGGCACACACATACACACACACTCACACCTAGGGCCAATTTAGAGTGTCCAATCCACCTACAGCATGTCTTTTGGATGTGGGGGGAAACCGGAGGAAACCCACGTGACCACAGGGAGGACATGCAGACTCTGCACAGAAGGCACCCTAGCTGAGGATCAAACCAGAGAACCTCTTGCTGTGAGGCGGCAACACAAACACTGCACCACTGTGGCTGCCCAACCAAATTACTTGGAGTCATAATTAATGATAAACTTAAATATGACCTCCATATACAAAATTGTATTAAAAAAATCACCAAAAATTAGGCATACTGTACAGGAACAAAACACATCCTCATCCCTTCCAATAAAAACAACTTGCAAAAACCTTCCAGCTGCCCTCACTATTATATGGGACCTCAATTCTTACAAACTAATACATCTCACTAAAAACAATCTTGAAAACTGCTATAATAAAATAGCCAAATTTCTCACAAATGCATCCACTCTATCTCATCATTGTAAAGCCTTACATATCCTACACTGGCTTGAACTCCCCCTCCAACTCCAATATGCACAACTTAATACCCTACATCATATCATACACAAACCGCTTGTCTGCCCTGCCCTCATTCCTCTGATTGACATATACACCCTAAACAGACTCCAAAGATCTACAGACAAATATCTCCTCACTATATACAAACCCAGCAAATCAGCATATCTAACCCTTTATTCCTACTCTGCTGAAAAATCCTGCAACTATCTTCCATTAATCTCTTCCTATCCTCCAATCCATCAAATACTCCTTAAAAGACTACTTAACCAAAACATGGATAATGCTCCTGTAACAGTCCTGGCTAAGGCTCTTATCCTATAGGTTCAAAGGTGTTTACTAGACTAATGACCACAAGGGCCTTTTTAAGCCTAGCTATGCATCCCAAATCTCTGACAAGTTCTGATACCCTTGATAAGTGTAAGCAGGAACTTGGGAGATGAAACATTTACAAACAGGGGCCTGGGAGATGAAACATTTATAGGTTGCCTGTGTCCAGTAGCAACATAGGCACCAAACCAGGGATACAGTTCCTGTTCCCCATCCAATTATCCAAGTTGCACTTGAATTGGGTTAGGGAAGAACTTTGCTTCACATGGATGGAGAGCCTGTTCCAGAGATGGGTTAGTCACTGAGAAGCATACCTGTCTCTCCTGCAGGTTCTATTTCTATCACAGACAAGGTTTAAGTCTTTCGAATGGGTAATTCTGGTGCTGTTTGTTCTGCGGCTATGCAGGAGGTCCACCAGAGTGGGGTCTGACAATGCTCTGTATGCCAGGCACAGATCTCCCCTCAAAAGCCTGTAGGAGACAGAGTACAAGGATAGGGCCTTGAGTCAGTCTACCTCTGCCACCAAACATGGCACACTCATACAATGCGCAAATGACTCGACCATCATCTGCTCAGCCCAGTCCCTACCCAAACTGCAACAAGTCACACAGGAAGCCTTTTCCTCTGTTGAAACATGGTTATCCGATGCCCAATTAATACTCAACCCAAACAAAACTAAACTACTCATCTTCCAACCCACCAAACATACTCAAAACAACTCTCACTTTAACATCACAGCAAAAGACAACACCACTATATACCCAACTGAACACACCAAATTGCTAGGAGTGGAAATAGACAATAAACTAAAATTTGACATTCACATATCCATGACCATAAAAAAAGTCCACAAAAAACTAGGAGCATTATACAGAAATAAGCAATTTCTCACCAAAGCAGCAAAGATTTCAATAGCAAATTCCCACCTTATCTACACCCTACTTTATGCCTCTCCAATATATACCAACCTAAGGCAATGTGATCTAAACAAGCTAGAGACCTGCTACAACAAAATCGCCAAATTCGCCACAAGGGCATCCTACCGTAGTCACCACTATCTCTCACTTGCTGAACTGGGCTGGCTTGAACTCCCTCACCTCCTTCAGTGGTATCAACTCTCACTCACTCACAAACTAGTAAACCATCCACTAAATGTCCCATCCCTCCAGAATCTACTCCAACCCTATCGCACCACCAGACCACTAAGATCCAGCGACAAAAATAACTTGCAGATCACTAAAGCCAATAACTCTGCTGGTGAAGCACTATTCTCTTGCGCCATAGCCAAATTATGGAACTCACTCCCTCCCACAATTACCTCTGTACCATCATGCACCCACTTCAAAACTTTACTAAAAGTGCACCTAAAAACATGCTGGCTATGCTCTTGCAACTCCCACTCTAATATCATCCACCCCATCCAACCACTACCATTCTCTCCACTCCACTAACTACCTTGATTATAGCAAGCTCAGATGCTCATAAGCCTAGTACTTATTATACAGCAGGAACTTCTCATTGTAACATTTGTTAATGTCTGTTATGTACTTCACAGATAAAGATTCTAGTTGTCTACTGATGTACTATGTTCTTCATCTGTAAATATGTTGTAAGTAATTGCTATGTTAAATTGTTAATCACTATGTAATCCAATGTAACTACTGTCTATTTTACTGTGGAGCTTTTCTCCCCGGGCCTCTGCTGAAAATGGACCTACGTCCAGTCGGACACTCCTGGTCAACAAATTTAAAATAAAATAAAAAAAAAAAAAAAAATAAACATAGGACATTTTACTTGTGCCCTGTATTCTTTTAGTGAGGAACCTATGTGGGCGTTCCCAATTGTTGGATATGCCTGGTTAGCTACATACCAGAGGAGGTACTGTACTCAATAATAAGTCTGGTGAATGTTGAATATAGTGGAACAATGGCTTCCTGGCACTTAGATGCCATAACTTTGTTTATATGCTGCACAGCATAGAATTATTTCCTCTCTACTGTAGGATGGTCAAAGGCTAGATTACTGTCTATATGTGTCCCTATGTCCCTAACTACTGGGTCAACTCTAAGGAGAGTGTTGTCAATATGATCATTACCAGGGGTGGGAGACTTCCTGAAGGATACTATTATGCATTTTTTGGCATTTCGTTTTTGTCTATGGCTGTGACACCAGTTGTTTGTCTGTGTCAGCCCTTCCTGGAGAATATTTGTATCTGTGTAGGATTCAAGGACAGCTCCTAATTTGCAATCATCTGCAAATTTAGTCAGTCAGAGACCATTGACATCAGCCTTGACTTCAGAAAAGTAAATCCCAAAAAGGAGCAGGCCAATGACTGATCTCTGAGGGACTTCACTTGTGACTACCTCTTTGTAGAGGTGGTCTCCCCAGTTCTAACTTCCCGAGTCTGGTCTGTGAGCCAGTTGGCTATCCTCCAGGTGACATACAGATTTGTACCTAACCTCATGAGTTTGTCAACAATGCGTAAGTGGGGTATTGTGTCAAATGCCTTGGCCAGGTCAAGGTAGGCAGTATGAACACTTTTGCCCACATCCATTGCTTTGGTGACCTTTTCAAAGAAGTCTCCCAGGTTGAGCAGGCATGCCCTGCCCTTGACAAAACCAAACTGGGTTGGGTCCAGTGTCTAGAAGTTTACTATATCACTACTGATAATTTCCATGATAATTCTTTCCATGGCTTTACATATAAGATCAGTGAGACGTATGGGTCTGTAGTTTCCAGGGTCTGTAGATGGCCCACCTTTGTGCAGAGGGATGACTTCTGATATTCTCCATTCATGGGGCACAAAGCCTGTTTGGAGGCAACAGTTAAACAGCAATTCCAGAGGGCCTGAGAGGTCAGGTTTCATGCTATTTTAGAAGGCATCCTGGGATATTGTCTGGGCCCATTGATGCAGAGTTCTTGGCCTTAGAGAGAGCATTAAGGACCTGTTCCCTAGTGATTGCAGGGGGAGAAAATGTATTCAAATAAGTTCCTTCATTTTTCCAGTAATCATCCTATTTATATTAAAAAGGCAGTCATTAAAGGACAAATGGTAAGGGCTGCCAGGATGATTACGTTGGACAGTGAATTCTTGGATGAGATTAAGTGTATAGGAACCATCTTTTTGAAAAGAGATTATCCCAAAACATTAGTGGATGCCATTTCAGGGGAAATTACAAGGAAGAGATTGTCAGGTATCTATAGTCCTTTATTAAAGAAAAGTAATTATTGTGATGGGATAAATAGTAATTTAGAAGGTGATGGAACATTAGTATTAACTAATTTGAATGGTATAAATAATATTGATAATATTGGTATAAATGGGCCAAAGGAAAAGAAGAATATATATTCAAGTAACAGTTTTATTACATCTTTTATGGAAGATAGTGCCAGTATAGCCAATATTATGAATAAAAGTTGGGAAGTAATTTCTATGGATAAGTACATAAGCCATGTAGTGGGTATCCATTTGAATATTGTATATAAAAAGGACAAAAACTTGAAGGATTGGTGCAATTCCTTTACTAAAGGTGAAAAATGGCAATTTGGGAATATGAAAAAATGTGGTATGTGCAATCAGTGTAGATATATTTTGGAATGTGATAATGTTGTACTAGGTAGTAAAAATGTTTCTATTAAAGGCCGCTTTAACTGTAAGACTAGAGGGGTAGTTTATGCTGCTAATTGCTTGGATTGCACAACTTATTATATTGGTAAAACGGAATGAAAATTAAGGCAGTATATTTATGAACATTATTATGACATTGGTAAGGTTAAGTGTACCAATGCCTTGTCTAGACATATTCAGGAAAATGACGGCCATAAATTTGGATTTGTAATCCTAGAACAGGTAAAAAATGGTCCAAGGGGTGGCCCTTGGAAAATATTATTAGAAAATAGAGAATATTGGTGGCAGATTTATTTAAATGCCACCTTAGTACCTGGTATCAATGATGTAGTAGCTTTATCTAGTGTATTAAATCTTAAAAAGTTTTATAGATATAATTTTATCTTATTTTATTTTATCCTATTATTATTACTGCATTAAATTATATGTGTAGGGGATATGTATATTTATGTGTTATATATGCTTTGTGTTAAATATGCTTTGTAAGTTTTATATTTTTAGTTTCATGTTTTATGATTTATGATATGGTTATTTTATGTCCTTTTAACTTTAAGGCAGTAATTGAATAATTGATTAATTGGCACTATAGGTGTATTTAATGAGTGCTTTTACTGTGATTACTTTGTCTGAAGAAGGTTGGAAGGTCTAACCAAAAGCGCTTACCATATTAATAAAATTATGTTGGAGTATTGTCCTAATACTTCTGGTATATTTCTTGGATTGTTGGCTGCATTTGGTACTACTGATTGAAAAAGGAATTATATTTGATGGTATTTCCTTAGGGAAGGTTGAGAGGGAGAAAGGGAGAAAGTTGGAGGTATATTTATCGGCTAGTAGGCTTGCTATATCTACCAACTGAGTATAGGTGGCTCCATTTACAATGAGCTCTGTATACAACTGTGTAATGCCTTGTGGCTGTCCTTGGCCTGGGAGGCTAACTTTACCTCAAATTTGGCTTTAATAGGCTTTATTTGTCCTTTGAGCTGTTTTTTAGCTTGACGAGAGTGCTTTTATCTTGATGGGTGCTCCACCTTCTAATTTTTGCCACAATTTCCTTCCTTCTGTTTTATAGCCTACTGAGTTTGTGATTCCACCAGGGTGGCTTGTTTTTTAAGTTAGTTCTGTACTTCTTGCTGGGTACAGCTGCCTATATGCAGCTATTAATATGGTTGTACAGGGTTTCTGTGAATAGTTCTGCATAGGTAGCAGTGTTCTTGGGGTTGATGGGGGCTTGAAATTTTGCCATGTTATCACTTAATAGCAGGAAGTTAACCTTAGAGTAGTTCCTGAATATTCCAAGGTTGAGCTGGGGGTCCAGGTTTTATTTTTACTTCAAAGGAGACAACTATGTGGTTTGACCTTATCAGGAAAGATATTGCAGTAGCAGGGTGTGCAGCACTCTCCCATATTAGTGAGGACCAGATCCAGTAAAATTGCACCCCTGGTTGGTGTATTGATAATCTGGTCCAGGGAGTTTGCATTTACAAAATCCATGAATCTCTGTGCCTGTACGTTTGGTGTTCTATAGGATTCACAGTTAATAGTGGGGTAATTAAAGTCACCCATGAATATGGTATTGCTTTGGATGGTGAGTGTTTCCAATAAGTTTAAATACATGGTATGGGTCTCTTGGGTCATAGAGGGGGACCTATAACTTGCAAGAAAATGGTTTTGGATTTTGCCTATGGTGATTTGAACATGGAGCAGCTCCAGTGCATTGTCCTGTTTGACCAGCCTTGATATATATTTATTTTTGATGTAAATCGAGACACCACCATCTTTAGTCCCTATCTGTGTAGTAGCTAGTTTAAAAGTGTGAAAGGCATTATAACCTTTTACTGTTGGTATGCCCTCCATGGCTTTAAACTATGTCTCAGTGACCTCAAAGACATCAACATTCTTTAGGGTGAATAGAGCTTCCAGGGATTGAAGTTTTTTGTTTAGACTCCTATCATTGAGCAGTAATACCTTTATATTTTCTTGGTTTTGATTTGCTATGTTGGAAGTACTTTTAGTTTGGCTTTGCCTAAACAAGGCACTATGGGGGAAGACAATGTTTTAGCTAATATTCAAAAGCCTAAAGGGGAGAGGTGCAAACCATCCTTGGCAAAGCAGTGTGGCCTGTTGACCATCTCCTTCCATGCTGACAAATATTGCACACCCTTAGAATAACACCAGAAACTAAGCCAATTATTAAAGTCAGTCATCTTTTGTTTGTATTGAGGCATCATCCTTGGAGAAGGTAAAATGCTGCTCAGTGCTAGGCTCATACCAGCCTGAGACACATATTCCAAGAGCTCCATGATGTCTCTCTTCATATAGTCAAGGGAGGTGCATCTCAGGTCATTTACTCCCACATGGATTATAACTGAGTCATACTGGTACTTGTGGTCCAAAGACTTGAATGCATTTGCAATGTGGTAGATCCCAGAACTTGATAAGCAACTGACCATGGCTTTCTCCTTAATCAGCCTGCTGAGAGGGACATCAGATTGTCTCATGATGGGGGCTCCAATGACTAGAATGTTGGATTCTGTGGTGGCTCGCTTTATGGGATTAGTAGTAGAAGCTCCATTACATGTGGCTCTATGTGTTGATGTGGGTGTTGTTTTGAAAGAGTCCATTTGGGGCTGCTAAGGGTATTTGTTATGTGTACATCATCTGGGGAGTCTTTGGAGTTTATACGTCTGCTTTGAATTGTTTATGATGTGTGCAGTGTGTAAGATTGCCACCAGTCCCGCTATCAGTGTGACACTCATGTTTTAAATCAAACCATCCTGTCACCCACTTCAGAAAGCAGAGGGACACAAAAAGTCCTGCTTTCCATAAATCTCTGAATTGCTGAGAAAAAGCTGCACATGTAATCCACACTAGCACCTCTGTCAGGCGAAGCAATAAAGCCATGAATAAAATCTTCAGTGAACACTCATTTATTTAGCAGATTCCAACAGCTGCAGAGCCACCAGCACTAACACAAAACACATAAATGTCTTAAAATCTCCGTTTTCATTTGATACACTTCATCATATGTGGGCCATCCTGAAGTCCCCATTCATAGCTCTGGACATGTGATTAAAAGCAAATGCTGGATCCTTATTGTAAATTCCTTCTAGTTTGATTCCTGTGAAGAAGTCTATAGGTGTCTTAACCAAGATACCTGGGTAGATAAGTGTAACTGCAGAATTTAGAAGGAGTTTTCTGATTTAAGGAAGGAAGCCTGCTGGTTCTTTAAATCCTGCAAAGGTTGGAGGACTATTCTGACTTAAAGGAAGAACACTGCAGTCTGCAGCTACTACAAAACTAGAAGGAACCTTTTCTAGGGTGTGTAGTATGCTTCTGTCTGTAAGATGGAAAGACTGACCATTATCCTGTGCAACGTTTGAACTTCCTGAACATACAAGATCGAGCCCTTCTTAAGGTTTACAATAAGGATCCAGCCTGTGGCTGGTGGAGCGTGTTCTTATCAGCACTTTTGCAGATGTGATTACCTCTCAACTTCTTAGCACAAAAAATCTGGGCAAAGACTAAAATAATGGGGAACAAGCACCCAAAATATGGATACATTTTAGATAGTGCTCTTATCAACTCAGAAAATTGTTAGAAAAAATAGAGTTTGTGTTTGCATGCATTTTGAGAAAGATAGAAAGTCTGCAACTCAAATGCATTTCATTATTTAGTAAATTCACTCCTAAAGGATTTGCCAGAAAACCACAAATTTTATAAAAAACAGACCAAAAATATGAGGCAAAAATCTGGACATTCTGCAAAATAAGGACCCTTGAGAGGTATAGCTGTGAATAGTATTTAAAAAAAAAAAAAGGGAGAGAAAGAGAGAGAGAGAGAGAGGGTTCTTTTTTTAAACCAGCCAGCAAGCAAGCTCGAAAGCCAGAAAGGAGGAGAGTCTGCAAACCAGCTACAAGCTTGTAAGGAAGCCAGCTTGGCAGTTAGGCAACAAACCAGTAAGGAGACCAGCTAGCTAATCAGTAAACTGGCCAGTAAGCCAGGAGGCCAGCAAGATGGCCAGCAAGTAAGAAGGTAAAAGCATATATGTGTGTGTAGGTGTATGCAGACAGCCATGAGACTGATGGAAAAACATTGAATTAACAAATAACATTGTAACACTGATCTCCTGGCTGTCTGCACTGTGTCCCTTTGATCAGGTGTCCTACAGACACACACACACACAGACACACACACACACACACACACACACACACACATATATATATATATATATATATATATATATATATATATATATATCTATAGATATATATAGATATATATATATATATATATATATATATATATATATATATATGTATAGATACATATATATAGATACATACATACATACAAATATTTATTTTGGGGGGCTGTGTTCAGAAGCTTGCTTCTCTGGAATGTCCAGGCTGTCACATGCTTGGCCACACCATCTACCCATGACCACACCACATGATGTCATGTAGTAGCCACACCTCTCGAGTCCCACTTTGGATTACTAAAAAGGTGGCAACCCTAGTAGTGTGTGTACTACTGACAAACTTATTGACATTAGGAATACTTTTATGTGAGATCTTTACCTGCAGTGACATTGTGTAAATACATCTCTTATATTCCATATCACTTTATTTGAGAATTAACTGGCTCTCAGTAAACACGAGACAATTTCTACATTGCCTCAGGATGCCAATAACCACCAATGCTGATAACAGAAATAGTGGAAAAGTTAATATCCATGGCAACAGATCCTTTTTTTATTGATTAGATGATTAGGGTGAGATAATAAAGCAATGTGAGGAGTATTTGGTTTGCAACTCTGGTGGCAGTGCTTGTCACTGCAAACTAGTTGTCCTGTGTGCAACTAGGTATTGGTGAAATTTCAGTCATAATTTTACAGGTAAAATGTCACTCAAGGTGTCTGTGTCTGTACAGGGTAAAGCCAAACGCTTGAGGGAAGCTAATATGTAGACCATGAAAATTTAAGGATTAAGTATTTAAGCAGCTATTCTGAAGTTAGAAACAAATCAAGCAGTACTTACTGAAAACAATTAATTAGCTTGTCAAGAATGATGAAATGAGGGGAGTCACGTGAATGGCTACTGCCTGGCTACTACTAGTGCTGGTTTCACCACAGTTTCATTCTGCTGGGATACAATGATCCTTTACATCTTCTCTCTCCAGAAACAAATCATTAGCCCCAATCCCAAGATGAGAAGCAGGCCACAGCCTGTTTGGTGATCCACAGTCTTGTCCCAGATGATGCAAGGGGTAGATGCCTTGAATTGCAACCAGACCAATAAGGAACGTCAAGCTCAGACTCTCACTGCCAAACCAGAAACAGTCAGAAATCAATGAATTCTGCTCCTTCTCTCACCAGGAGTAGAAAATAAGCACAAATTCCAAGCTATCACCTATGAAGCAGCTATTAGGCTTTCGGGTGATCAGCAGTCTCTAGGAAATAATCCCCTGTACTTCTTCTCTCACCAGGAGAAAACAGAAGCAGTAATTCCAAGATGACTACTGACAGGCAGAATATGGGCTCTCCAATAACTGCTGGACTTGCAATAGACGTTTAAAGGTAAGATGAAAAGAAATTAGTTAATATCCTAAGCACTGCAGTGTGCACTACTGTTAGAAAAATATGTATTTGAACACATATAAAGTGTTAGTTAAAAAGCAAAAAGTATATAATGCATTTTATTCTATTAACAATATGGCAATAAGAATGATTTTACATGAAATTGCTTGAAGCTTTGGAGCTGCAGTGTATTTGAACTCTGACCCTGGCAGTAGCCAGCTCAGCAAGCTTATGTTTTTCACTAATGATTATCTGCTGGGTCAGGAAATTAAATGTATAAAGCATTGAAAATCTTCTTCCTTCCTTTGGGACAATTGGCCTTGTGAATGTTACCAAGATAAGACACAGCTGCTGAGGTAATGTTGCAAGAAGAACAAAGAAGTGTATTACAAGACTGAACCAACTATTGTATTCGAGCAGGCCTGAAACCTTGAAGGAGTAACATTTACAGAAAGACATTATAACTGACCAGGTGCTTTGCAAGGCTGTATTATTCCCATGGGAAAAACTTTTAAAATGTATAACATCAGCTTTTCTTATGAATAGAATATTGTAAACCATAGTGATGTAGGTGCCCTGTGACTAACCACGTCAGTAAGGTGGGCACAGCTTGAATGTTAAACCTATATAAAATTGTGTACTTCCTGCATCATGTCAGACAAAATTCTGTACTTGTACGTTTTTTGCCTCCTGGTGTACACTAGTAAACTTTTGCATCTGAGCCTCCTGTGTTGTTATCTTTGTTTTTATTTAACAGTTTGCCTTCTTGAATCGGAAACCCTCAGACAGCTACAGATCAGAGTGTATCGGTGGTTGAACACTGCGCAGGAGAAGCTACCGAAATGGTTCTTCTTGAAATACGAAAGACCTCCGACTGAATTGTCGTTTTGAGAGGCTGGCCACTTTCTGATCTGCGGCCGAAGAGCGGTCTCGAACTGGTCGACTCAGGAGGCTCAGGTAGGAAGATATTTGCCTTTTTTCTGTTTTAGATCAGGGACTAGGTTGCAGTAAATACTATTGTCAGAAGATTTGTTATACAGATCAGGGACAAAAGGAAATTAATGTATATTTTGTCAGGGATCAGGGAAACAGAATAAGGTAGACAGTTATTCTAGACAAACTGTGTAAGGAACTGAAATACCACGTGGTGAAAAGGGTTGCGTAACATTTTCCTTTAGAATGGGAAATCAGTGCACTAAAACATCGCAAGATCTGCCCCTAACTGAAGACTCAAAATATATGCAATTACAACGGGCTGATAATGTAAGGTATTATATAAAATGGGTTAATAAATACGGATTTGATGGTAAATTAAATAAAATTTAATTAGTTAAACTTTTAAAACAACTTAAATCTGATGCAGAAGGTCAGGCAAAAAAACAACAGCGATTAGGCATTCCTCAGGCACAGAGGTGGATTGAGGAAGTAAACCGAAGGGAACAAAAAACTAAAAATGCTAAGACGTTATTTTTAGATAAAGAGGATAATAATACAGTAATAGCGACGGCTCCTCCTCCCACGCCCCCTCCGATGCCTTTTTCAGGATATGAAGCAGGAGGACAAGCTGGTCCGCCTCCACATTATCCTGAAGTCACAAGAACACTAAAACCATTTGTTAGAGATCCTATTGAAACTAGGTCCCGGACACGTAAAACACTTGGGGACACAGACTTATATCAAGTAGGGAGAAACACACTAGAGGAGAGTGAGGAAGAAATCTGTCCACTAATCGAGGTACCAAATCCTCAGGTAGGACAGGAAGGGCAGGACCCAACTCTTCTAGTATACAGACCATGGACACCGGAAGATATTCGGAAAGCTACAGAGGGAATCCCTCATCCAAAAGTTAATTACACAAAGTTTTTACAAGATTTACAAGGTATGAGACTAAGTTACCACTTGAATGGGGAAGAAGTATAAAAGGTAGTTAGACAAATTGTGGGTCCAGACTGGCACATGATTTGTGGCACCTGGAATCCTCGTAATGCAGAGCTTAAACCACTCCCACATAGTGACGCAGAACTAGACAACAGAGTAAAAGGTCTTACAGACCGAATTTCTGAAAAATGGAAACCTAGAGCAGATTGGACTTGCATTAACCAATGCATACAACAAGAGAATGAAACTGTAGATGGGTACTATGGTAGATTATTGGAATGTTTCAATAACCATAGTGGTATGGCTATTCCTGAAAATCAGACACATGATACCTCGTATGAACAGTAACTGAAAAATGCATTTTTGAAAGGTTGCATTGCACCTATCAGTAGCTTTATTACAAAGCATATGATAGATCATCGAGCAAGTAGGCTACAAGCCTTACTTGAATATGCTAGACATGCTGAAAGACACTTTAATAGTAAAAAGAAAAAGAAGACACAGGTCTTCACAGCTGAAGATGGAGCTGAGGTCTTTGTAGTACAGTCAGGTAAAAAGGGTAAGAAAAATGCCCAGGGAAATAGACAATCTGACAAACGGTCAGAAGATTTTGAAGAGAGAAAAAAGAAAGGTGAGTGCTTTAAGTGCGGAAAGAAAGGACATTTAGCAAGGGATTGCAGGCTAAATAAAAAGGTGACTACAGAAAGCAAGGGTGATGAGGACTGACTATATGATAGTGATGAAAGTCAAAAATCATCAGGAAAGGCAAACAAATAAAGGACAAATGTAAATGTAGTGGAAGGAACAGAGGAAGTGCAAGCAGATGTAGAGGATGAAGAAAGTGAAATTTTAGATTTGGCATTACTGAGCTTGGAGCTCTATCTGGCAGACACAAAACCGGAAGTTACACTTCTGGTGGAAGGAAGGGAAGTTAAATTCCTGTGTGACTCAGGAGCGTCACGGACTTTGATACACCCCTCAAAGTTACCAAAATATTCCGAATCACCTGATTATATATTAGTGAAAGCAGCAAATGGACAGCTATATAGGGAGCCACTCTCCCATGATATAGCAATAACTGACCCTGTTTCAGGTATGACTCAGAAAAGTAAAATTGTAGTTTCTGCAAAATGTCCAGTAAACTTACTGGGAAGAGATCTTATGCAGATATTTGGCATAGCGGTAGTTCCCACTATGCAGGGTATGGAGGCACAAAGACAAATGGATACTTTCATGGTGCGACCGGAGGGTGAAACTTTTTATTGGTACAGCCAGGACCTAGTTACGACTGGTCCAGGGGCAGTAACCGAGGAACTGATGAATGTAGCCATCAGTAAGGCCCCCTCCCTTGACACTGACCAACAGCATTTGTTACATTGTACTCTATACTACTGTAGCATGCCAGGACCTGATAAAGAATATGAGCAAGAATTATTCAAAAATCCTGCTAACAGATTAGTATTGCGAACCTTGTATTGGGATACTGAGGGAAACAGTGTGGTAAGCTGTTCATTACCTCAGGAATTCATGACACTGTATAAATCTAATCGACTACCACATGTCAGCTTGACAAAAAACAAGAATATGAAATGGGCAGACTTAGGAGAAAAAGTAACAAGATGGGAAAAACAAACTGATTTAGAATTATCAGAGCAGGGAATACAAAAACAGAAATTGAATTGGCTAACACAGACACATCCAGCTGTACACTTACAAACTAGTGAAGACAGCTGATTAGCATTCTTATTAGAAGAAGAAGAAAAAGCCTTGTGTGACATACCAAAGATTCTTTGGTCAACAGGCAAATCAGATGTAGGACTTATTCAAACAGCAGGACCAGTAACTATTACACCAAAATCAGCATTTAGACCACAGAAAAGACAATACCCCTTGAGGAAAGATGCAGAGCAAGGAATCAAGCCTATAATAGCAGCATTACTCAAGGAAGGAGTACTGGTAGAATCTCTTGATTCACCATGTAATACCCCTCTATTTCCTGTTAAAAAAGCAAATGGGGAATGGCGGATGGTACAGGATTTACAAGCTGTAAACAATGCAATAATACCTAGAGCACCTACGGTGCCAGACCCACACACCTTATTGAACGATTTAAAGCTGCAACAAAAATATTTCACTGTGGTAGATATAAGCAATGCTTTCTTTTCAATACCTATACATCCTGATAGCCAGTATTGGTTTGCATTTACATTTCAGGGTAAAAGGTATACCTATACTCGGCTACCACAGGGATATTGCGAGAGTCCAACAATATTTGCACAAGAAATGGCTAGCAACCTGGCAGGGTTTACCCCACCAGGAGGTAGTCAAATTCTACTTTATGTAGATGACATTTTGCTAGCAGCCCCCACCCAGCATCAATGCAGGGAGGATACGATAGCATTATTGAAATTTTTAGCAGCACAGGGACACAAAGTAAACAAATGTAAGTTACAACTTTGGAGAAAACAGGTTAGATACCTAGGATATGTAATATCCAATGAAGGTAGAATATTAGACGAAGACAGAAAAACAGCAATTTTACAGGCACCTAAACCAGCAACCAAGAAGGAAATGATGTCCTTCTTGGGAACGACTAATTTTTGTCGAAGCTGGATATCAAACTATGCTTTAGAATCTGCTCCACTGGCTGATTTAATATATAAAACACCAATGGCAGCACAAGATGTATTACAATGGACACCTGAAGCAGAAACAGCTTTCTGCAGACTAAAACAATTGATAGCTTCTTCATTAGTTTTAGGACTTCCAAATTACCACAAAAGATTTTTTTAAGACCGTAGATTGTAAACAGGGATACATGACGTCAGTTCTGATGCAACAGCATGGGGATAAGCAACGCCCCATAGCTTACTATTCATCACAGTTAGACCCAGTGGCATGATCATTGCCTCACTGTGTGCAAGCAGTAGTCGCAGCTGCAATGGCAGTACAGGCTTCGGCCTCAGTGGTATTATTCCACCCTCTCACATTGAGAGTGCCTCATGCAGTCGCCATAATTTTACTGCAAGAAAAAATAGCATATCTATCTCCTGCTAGACATCTTTCATGTATGACCATACTGCTGAGCCAACCTCATATGGTAATTGAATGTTGTACAACATTAAACCCATCAACATTACTTCCGACTCCTGTGGATGGCACACCACACAGTTGCCTGCAGGAAATTGAGCAAATAACTTTGCCCAGACAAGACCTCACTGATATGCCCTTGGATGATGCCGAGGTGACATTTTACGTGGATGGCTCATGCAGAAAGGGTCCTACAGGGAAAAATCTAGTAGGATATGCAGTAGTCACAGATACAGAGATCTTAGAAGCCCAGCCCTTACAGCATAACCTATCTGCTCAAGCAGCAGAACTGATAGCCTTAACACGGGCTTGCACTCTAGTGAAAGATAAATGTGTGAACATATATACTGACAGTCAGTATGCTTTCTCTACAGTGCACGTTTTCGCACAACAATAGAAAAATAGGGGAATGATAACATCTAATGGCAAACCAATTAATCATGCGCAACTTATTTTGAACTTATTAGATTCCATTCAGTTACCTACTAAAGTAGCTATTTGTAAATGTTTAGCTCATACAAAACAACAGGATAGAATTTCAAAAGGAAATGCAAAAGCTGATGCAACTGCAAAGCAAGCAGCCTCAGACTCAGAAACTTTACTTTTAACCGAGGAATTACAGCCCTCTGAGATTTTAGATCTAGAAATGTTAAAAACAATGCAGACATTAACTACAAAAGCAGAGAAACAGAAATGGGAGAAACAAGGTGCAATCCTCGAAAATGGACTGTATGTCTCCAAAGAGAAAAAAACAATATTGCCGTCTAATTTATTTAGATATGCAGCTTTGTTGAGCCATGGGCAGTGCCATGTCTCAACAGGGGGGATGGTACAGTTAGTAAATCGAATATTCCAAACATATGAATTCACAAACTATACACAAAAATTTTGTGCAGCATGTCATATCTGTAACAAACATCATGCACAAGGGGCATTCAAACCCAAGCAAGGGAGTTTTCCTATACCACCATATCCGTTCCATACTATTTGTATGGATTTCATAGAATTGAATAAATGTGAAGGGAAAAAATACTGTTTAGTAATTATAGATATGTTTTCTAAATGGGTAGAAGCTTTTCCAACTAAAAATCCGGATGCAGCAACAGTGGCAAAAGCCCTAATAAAAGAAATAATTCCTAGATTTGGCATACCGGAAAGAATCTATAGTGACAATGGGACACATTTTGTTAATCAGATGATTCACCAGCTTGGGAGATTCTTTGGGATCTCCTTGAAGAATCATTGTGCTTACCACCCACAGTCTGCAGGACTGGTGGAAAGGTACAATGGAATCTTAAAAAGCAAGTTGAGAAAGTTAGTGAGGGAAACACAGAAGAACTGGATTTGCTGTTTGCCTTTGGCACTGCTGAACATGAGAACAGTTCCAAACGTAAAGGGTTTGACCCCCTTTGAAGTGATATTTGGAAGGGCATATTATGTGCCACAGTGGAAAGCTCTCATGCCTGCAGAACTAGAGGCTAACAGCTCATTAGCTAGCTATATGAGGAAACTGTTAACAAATAAAACTGTTTTGCAGTTGAACTCTTTTTCAGATAAAAGACAGACCAGACCGTTGGAAGCAGTGCTGACTCCGAGGTCCTGGGTGTGGTTGAAGGTTACGAAGAGGAAGAATTGGGCGAGTCCAAAGTGGGAAGGACCGTACCAGGTACTGTTGGTGACGCCTACTGCAGTCAAAGTTGCTGAGAGGTCGTCCTGGGTCCATCTGACGCACTGTAAACCGGTAAAGAATTTTCAACTTGATAAACATTTTGTGACTGATACACAACAAAGGCAGGATGGCCAAGAGCAGAACGAGTAAAAATACAGATCAACCCCAAAGATGTTGTTTAATCATCTTGTTGACTATGCATTTATTGACTATGATTGTGATGACCTTCCTTTTGTTGTGGTTTTCCTACATGTAACCACACAAGTGAAAGTGGAGAGCGTGATGAACTGTCTATAGACTGGCATCCAAACTTTAACACATACCTAGCTATGAAGCGTGTATATGTAGAGACTATGAACATTTCAAATTGCTGGGTTTGTACTGCTATACCAACAGCATATGGAGGACTGTTGATGTCCGCTGTCCCCTTGGGGATAAATGAGACTTGGGAGAATTTACTTTTTGATACAGGATCTGTAAGATCACAGGACAAAATTGCATTGTATTTGCCTATTACACAGAAGGGAATTGTATGTTTTACAAAATGATACACTTCATGTGGGTTGGAGTAACTGTAATATAACCATATCTTACAAATGCTATATTAAAGCTAAAGATAAAGGCACTGTTTGTAACACAAATTATGATTCATATTTGAGTTTAATGAAAACAACATTAAGTGATGTGCAGAAAAATCCTGTTTTACATAAACAACTGTCTGTTATAGACAAGAAAATGTTTCATTCAGAATTAACCCGTATCAGTACTAAAGTAGAAAACTGTTATTTTGTTTGTGGGAAAAAGGCATACAAATGGCTACCTGAGAATTGGTCCGGCAGTTGTTTTTTGGGTTATCTGGTTCCGGCCACAAGGCATACTGCAGAATTACCTCTAGGTAAGATACGAAATGTGAGAGATGTAGCCCGGAAACCTGAAGGTCCAATCGGAAAACCTGTGAACCCAGTGGGAAAAATCGAAGCTGGTTGGAAAGACCATCATTCTGTAAAAGATAAAGAAAAATTGACTCATATGGACTTGAGTGACAGTGTTATATCCTGGGCTGGAATACTTCCAGCATATGGAGCAGTCAAATCGATCTGGGAGTTGAGAAAGCTGTCGAAACTTCTCGAAGTAATGAGTAATGCAACTTTTTCTGCTCTCGAACTAGTGACTGATGAACTGAATGCGATGAGAACTGTTGTGCTACAAAATCGAATGGCTCTTGACTTCACCCTAGCGGCAAGAGGTGGTGCGTGCGTGCTTATCAAAGAAGAATGCTGTGCATTTATATCAGACAATCGACATGAAATTAATGACCACCTAGAGGTAATACAGCAGGTATCGGCCATGACTGAACCAGGCCCAAACCCACTGATGAACTTTTTCCAGAGTCTGTTTGGTGGGTGGGGTTCTATCCTAATGAACATCTTGATTGCTATTTGTGTTGGTCTGCTCCTATTAGGAGCATGTGTCTGTTGTGGGATCCCCTGCATGAAAAGATTAATCAAAGATTTTATTGATATATCTGTAACTGAAACTTTGTACCAAGACATTGAATTGGAACAATTAATTTCAGACGAAAATCTTTCCGAAGTATAAACTAGATGATTTGCCTAGTTGAAAGTCCTTAAAGGAGAAGGCTAGGGAATGATATAACATTGTTTATATTTCAGAATAGAATAAAAAGTATTAAAAGGGAGGAAAATGTTAGAAAAATATGTATTTGAACACATATAAAGTGTTAGTTAAAAAGCAAAAAGTATATAATGCATTTTATTCTATTAACAATATGGCAATAAGAATGATTTTACATGAAATTGCTTGAAACTTTGGAGCTGCAGTGTATTTGAACTCTGACCATGGCAGTAGCCAGCTCAGCAAGCTTATGTTTTTCACTAATGATTATCTGCTGGGTCAGGAAATTAAATGTATAAAGCATTGAAAATCTTCTTCCTTCCTTTGGGACAATTGGCCTTGTGAATGTTACCAAGATAAGACACAGCTGCTGAGGTAATGTTGCAAGAAGAACAAAGAAGTGTATTACAAGACTGAACCAACTATTGTATTCGAGCAGGCCTGAAACCTTGAAGGAGTAACATTTACAGAAAGACATTATAACTGACCAGGTGCTTTGCAAGGCTGTATTATTCCCGTGGGAAAATCTTTTAAAATGTATAACATCAGCTTTTCTTATGAATAGAATATTGTAAACCATAGTGATGTAGGTGCCCTGTGACTAACCACGTCAGTAAGGTGGGCACAGCTTGAATGTTAAATCTATATAAAATTGTGTACTTCCTACATCATGTCAGACAAAATTCTGTACTTGTACGTTTTTTGCCTCCTAGTGTACACTAGTAAACTTTTGCATCTGAGCCTCCTGTGTTGTTATCTTTGTTTTTATTTAACAACTACACAGTTAGATATGAAAGAGGAGGTAACATAAGCTTTGGCTGTCTAAGTGGAGAGCCACTAATCTTAAAAGAGCAAGATAGATTGAAAAGAAGTGGGCACTTTTGTATTCTGGTTCTATGGAATACAGTGTGATGGCCAATACATTTAAATAGTTGAAGGGGAGTGATTTCACAAAATGATAATTTTGTGCTTATTCACAACAGCGAATGAAAGGGAAGAGGGAAGGGATATGTGGCCAAATAAACATAGCAGGGAGGAAACTAGAAAGACAGCTGTATTTAAGAACACAAAAGCAACAGAGTTGCCTTCCTCTTCCTCCTATCCTCTATTGTCCTCTCCCTTCACCTATCTACTATCCCATCCTCTCTCCCAGACCTTCTCTTACCCATCCCATCACCACCACTTCACGTAGCCTCTTCACCTTCCCTGCTACTACTTTCTTCTTTCTCCCATACTCCCTGACCACCACTACTTACACTATTCTATTCTTGAACCAAGACAACTGAAGAACAATAAAGCACCAACATGACCAAGAGCCAGAATTTATTCCAACACACTTATTGTAAGCTCTTTTGTCAAAAAGACTTCATCGAAAACACATCATATGACCACTTAAATACCCTCTGCAAATGTCACATGACACAAGAAACACATTTTGAAAAATGACTGTTTAGAACCATGATAAAATATAATTAAAGAACTAGTACACAAGCCATTCATTCAATACAAGAACAAAACAACTATACAAGTATACACTTGAAATTTATAAAATTCATATAATAAATTTCATACAATAAATTTTATATACTAAGTTTTAAATTTTAAAGCATATTGGTTATCTCATATATGCTCTCATTTTTAGTACACTACCGATGCTTGTAAACCTCATTTAATCCAGGTGGTACTGCGGCATTAAGAAAAATTTGTCACCATAGCTCCCTTTCTTCCAGTTTAAAAGACCAAGGACCCCCCCTTATGCGTTGCTCAACCTGTTCTACAACACAAAATCTAAAACTATGATTATCATACCTCTCAACTGTACAGCTTTTCACAGAATGTCTAGATTTTTGCCTTGTGTTTTTGGTCAGTTTTTCATAAAACTGTGTTTCTTTGGCAAATCAGTGGCAAATTATTAAAAACTGAAGTTAGAAAATAATGATAGGCATTTGAGTTTCAGACCTCTTACCTGTCAGAAAATTCATACTAATACAAAATATGTTAATCTATCAACTTTCTAAGTTTGTGAGAACAATGTGTCCCTATTTTTGGGTCTTTGTCCCACTTTTATAAATGGCTTTGTACAGATTTCTTGCTCTAACAGGTTGAAAGGTATGAATTTTCATTAGCTGAAATATGTCTACATGGTGCATTAGTAGTTTTTAACTTCTTTATGTCATAATAATGCTCATAGATCCATTGTCTAAATTGCTCCCTGTCTTCCCCACATAAAATGTAGAACATATCCTACACATGGCTACATATATCACCCCTTTGGACTAACAACTGAAATTACCTCAGACTCTGAGTTTAACATTATTGACCACAAACTCCTCAGTTTCAAAAATCATAAAACAAGAAGAACATGTCCCACATATGGTCATTTTACCACACTTCAACTGCATCTCATCAGCCATCTTATCAAAAAAATTCTTAAAAGATTTTCCACGTTTATATACAAATTTGGGATATGGGCCAAGTTTATTAATAACCTGCCTATGACAAGCTAACAGTTGCCAATTTTTGATGATAATAGAGGCTGCGTGCTCACTATCAACATTGAAAGTCATAACAAAATGTGAGCCTGTCCTATACTTCATTTTGGCCAGTTGCCTATTGGAGGAAGCCATTTCTGGTACCAATATTTCATTGAGGTATCTTCAAATATGCCCACTACCGCCAGCACATGGGAATTAATATGGGAATTCCCCAATAAAGGCACAAATGTCCCATTTTGCCTTTTTCTGACCATTTCATTTTTTAATACTGGCGACCAATCTCTAAGGATATCCACGTTTAAAAAACATGGAACACAAAATATTACACTCATCAAGAAAATCATCCCAATTCGAAGCCATCCTAGCTGCCCTAACCATCTGTCCCTTAATGACAGCCTGTTTTTGATGGCAGGGGTGGTTACTAGTAAACTGTAATAAACTATTGGAATAGGTTGGCTTCATATATATATCCTTGAAGACAGAACTAAAGAATTAGGGTCTTTCTTAAGTAAAACATCAAGATAGTTAATGGAGTCACTACCAATAGTATGTGTAAACTTTAAAAAAGTTGTTGACTCATTAATATAGGACATGAACTCATCAATCAGCTCCACTGGCCCAACACATACCAAAAGTAAATCATCATGGTATCTATTATATATGTGTATATGTTGAAAAAAGAAAGATTCAAACACAAACTGTTGTTCCCATGCTGCCATTACGATGTTGGCAAACAAGGGGCCACAAGGTGAACCCATGGCAACACCCGAAACCTGTTTGAAAAACTGACCTTGAAATAATACATAATTTAACACCAAACTCATAAGTGTAGTTAAGGTGTTGGTCAAGGACTGTTTCAACCTAAAATGAAAACTTAAATAATCTTCAAACCATTGAAGTCCAATAACATGAGGAATACAGCTGAAAAGATCCTTAACATCAATGGTTAAAAAACCAAATGGTATAGTGCGTGAGGAAGCTCAGGATTATGCTTTATCTCCTTTGTTTTCATTTCAGAGAGCACGTACTTGGTCCCTATAATGGTACATTTAAAAAAGCATGCCCCATATAACATCCTCAGCCATAACTATCACTATGGAAGAATGGTGCAGGTGTAATTTTTATGACTTGTGGCACAGAAACCCTTTTGATTTCCATGCTTGGGGAGCAGAGGATAGGTAGAAATGTCACAAATGGAAAGTAAGTGTATTTTTTCCATTGTTTTCATATTTTCTCTTTTGTCTTGTCTTAGGTTGGAACTGCTGTTGCTGGGGGACATTATTTATCCAGTTCATATTGGGAAACGGGTGTCTGCTATATTGCTACCATCTGGTTCTTCCTTGCCAGGCAGCAGTGTTAGCACTGAATGTAATATTATATTCCTACTGCATTTCATGTAGGTTTCAACTGGCGTGTCCTCATGTATAACTGTGCCATACTTTGCATATTTTAACATATGTGCAGAGAACAAGCACTTACCTGCTGTTTGTCACTCAGCTAACAGGAAGTATGTATGAGACAGTAACTTCTGTTCTAGCATCTTAATTTACATTGTAGTATCTATTTTCTCTTTAAGCATGAGCAGAGTGTGATAGCAATTGTGTTACCTTCCACAAGATGCTGGGTTAGCTTCCCTCATGAGTGCACACACATCTGCGTGATTTCCTTGTGGCTACTTTCCCTTTTTTTTCTCATTGCAACACATCTAGTTGGTAGATTTGCTAAACAGGTGCCTCTACCATGTCACAACTCTGCTAAGGCTATGACTGAGATACATAAGGATGATGAGGCTGGAAATGCATCAGTGGGATGGGATTCTGGCTTATCACTGGCAAATAGCCCACCAATGATGCTTGAGGTGGCCAAGACACAGATGGATCAGATTGTGGCATCTGCAATAGGGAGGGCAGTGGGCAGAAATGTCAGCCACCTGGACAGCTTCCTGGAGCAGATTGCAGATGCAGTTGACTGCCTGGATCATAGGATCAGGCCACATGGAGAGGGTGTGACCTATATTACTAGCATCATTTAGAACCTGATAGATGGATGAACAAAATGTTATTGACTGTAAATGTGTTACTTGAGTAGTCACTGAGGTATTAAACATTGTTTATAAAGCATTGCTATTACTATTTACTGAGTTTATTGTGACTTATAAAATCCATTTGATGACACAGAGTCTAATAAATGCTACCAGTGTAAAGATTTGGTTGCATTGAGCAGTTTACCATTTATTCTTCTTTAGCAATACATACTTATTTATTTATTTATCATTTATTTGCAGAGAAAGTCTGACTTGGAACAAAGTCAGTTTTCAGTGGATGCCCAGGGAGAACTGCTCAAGACACATCTTTGAAACATGGGAAGAAACCAGAGCACCCAGAGGAAACCCACATGAACAGAAGGAAGGCATGCAGACTCCACACAGAAAGCACTCCAGCTGAGAATCGAACTGGAGAACATCTTGCAGTGAGGCAACAATGCTACCGCTGCACCTCTGTGCCATCTAGCATATTGCTTCAGAGATGTGAATTCTTGTTTGAATTATGAGGATACACTGCTTGATTTTGTCAAAATGTTCAGGATGCAGCAATGGGAGATAGAGTACAACCTTCCAAAGCTCGTTTAGAGGAAATGCGATGTTACTCTTATCAACTGAAATGAACCAGGGAAATTCAGTGAAGTATTATGGTCTGGCATATGAATTCCAATTCCTTTAAATTTCACTGTTTCTATAAGATGTTTAAATATAATTCATAGGGTTAGCAAGGTTCAAAATCAAACCATTTGAAATAACACTACCAAGTGATGTCTCATACAGTGGATGTATTTAAATTCAAATGTAAGACAACAGACTGATGCAACCAGCTAACTACATAATGGTAATATATGAGGCAATTCATGTTACAGAAAAATAAATTGACATTGACAAATATAGATTTTTTGGCAATACCAAACTTGTATTTATTTACTAAAGCAATCACTGAACAATAGGGCCAGCTTGTAAAATTACGCAGTCAGTGAAAGCTGCTTACATCGTCTAGACTGAGTGATGTAACACATGTTCAGGTACAGATTGCATCAGATTGCCAATTTGCTTTAGATACAAGTTGTGTAAACATTTGGTTCATTCTGGTTTGTAACATGACCATTAATTATTTCATGGATTTTAAATCCCTGGATAACTAACTGATCACACAATATATAAATAATCTTTGGTACCATGTAGTACTGTTCTTTTCCTTGGCATTGCAACCTGAAGCTGTCCCAAGAGGGTTTCTCTCCTTTTTGTTCTGCTAGGAATTATTAGGTTCAAAGTCACAACACCTTCTATTCAGCTATGAAATCAGAATTTGAATGTAATAATACAAACTACTTCTAATTAATAATAAAAAATGGGATTTAATCTGCATAACTGATCTGAATGCAGGATTTAGATGTCAGGATGGACTGCAGTGGTTTAAAACAAGCCTCACATCCATCAATTAAAAAAAATCTGCTCATATTTTCAGAGAGATTATGATCCCATGTTCTACCCACATCAAAGTATTTTCTGCTTAGTTTTGTAGCAAAACAATAGCTCAGGAATTGTATCTTATTGGCCATTTTAAGCTACTTCTATCCATTTCAACTTTCTGACTTAAAACCCCATGTTTGGGTAGGTTTGCACTTGTTTTACCTCAGTGGATCCTGTTTGGGCATCCTGTAGAGTTCTACAGCAGCAGAAAGAAGACAGAGAGACTTTGCTTGATCATAAGTACTTGCTTTTGCTTTCTTTAGCTGAATTTTTCTTGCTGCACTTTATTTCAGACATTTTACAAGCTTTGGTATTTAATTTAACTGTATTCTGTTGTTTTTGCCTACTGCACTTTATTGAATCATTTTTTCAGCTGCATTTACTGTTATAGGCTACACATTCAAGTGTGCTAGCCTTTTGTGCCTTAAAAATGAATTTTATTACTGCATTTACTGTATTTTTGATCCTGTAACAAAAATGAAAAACAAATTCTATCTACTTACTCATTTCCTGCCTTTTTCTCAAACTAGAATAATCCAGATCTCAGATTTGCTAATTTCAGGACTGTATTTTGTGTTTCTGAGTTGTCCAGACCTTGCTGAGATAGAAGGAAGTCTTTCTGCTTATCAGTGGGAGTGATAAGCTCTGAGCAGCCTATCCATCTCTAGAGGAGTGGTTTTCAACTCAGGAATTGTATCTTATTGGCCGTTTTGGACTGCTTCTATCCCTTTCAACTTTCTAACTTAAAACCCCATGTTTGGGCAGGTTTGTACTTGTTTTACCTCAGTGGATCCTGTTTTGGCAACCTTCAGAGTTCTACAGCAGCAGAAAGAAGTAAGAGAGACTTTGCTTGATCATAAGTACCTGCTTTTGCTTTCTTTAGCTGAATTTTGCCTGACACACTTTATTTCATCTGATTTTACAAGCTTTGGTATTTAATTTAACTGTATTCTGTTGTTTTTTGCCTACTGCACTTTATTGCATCATTTTTCAACTGCATTTACTGTTGTAGGCTACACATTCAAGTGTGCTAACCTTTTTGTGCCTTAAAAGTTAATTTTATTACTGCATTTACTATATTTTATCGTGTAACAAAAAAAATTCTATCTACTTGCTCATTTCCCACCTTTTTCTCAAACTAGAATAGTCCAGATCTCAGATTTGCTGATTTCAGGACTGTATTTTGTGTTTCTGAGTTGTCCAGACTTTGCTGAGATAGAAGGAAGTCTTTCTGCTTTTCAGTGGGAGTGGTAAGCTCTGAGCCGCCTATCTATCACTAGAGGAGTGGTTTCCAGCTCAGGAATGATATCTTATTGGCTGTTTTGGGCTGCTTCTATCCCTTTCAACTTTCTGACTTAAAAACCCGTGTTTGTGCGGGTTTGCGCAACGCTCAGTACTGCTAAGCTAGGGTAAACTATTAAGGTGCCATAAAGTATGCTATTCAAATTTTCCCTTAGATCTTGCTAGCTTTCATTTCTGAGCATTCGAACTAGACCTTTAAACCCAGAACTTGCTCAGTACCTCTTGCAGAATTTATTGTAAGCATACCCAATGCTAGTAGCACTAAAAACCTTCTATAAAGGAAACAAAAACAGCTTCAGTACTTAAAAGACAGAAAAAATCAGCTCCAGTTCTTAAATAACTGAGCACCTAGCCAGGCATGTCTAAAGGGCAGTTCCCTATGCTTTCTCCTGTTAACCTGGTGAACCTGGGCATCCTGAGGCAATGTAGCACTTGCCTCATGTACACAGACAACCTTCTCTTCCTACCTCCAAACACATCCACTTGTGAGAGATGCACTTACATAGCCAAACTAGAGGCCACGCTCTCTCCAACCAAGACTGGGTCAGCCAGTCAAGAGGAGAAGGTTAACACATACATCACACCACATAGAACACATAGTTCCCTGGATCACATACCACCACACCTCTCACATAGCAACACAAAACACACCTCCACTTTCACGGAGGCTCTCAATAAACATCTTCCCAAACAGCAAAGACCTCTGAGGCAGAAATGCAAGCAACCATCTCATCCAAACATAACCCACAAGACATACAGCCCACATAAACAGTGTGCCACTCAGCCTAAGCCCCTACGGCAAAACATTTTACCCAATACACTAGTCATAGGTGACTCAATAATAAGGCACACTGATATCCCACTCACTAAGTTGAATAAGGAGAAGGTTACAGTCAGCTGCCTGTTCGGTGCCAGGATTCACCACATAATGCATGCACTTGGGTCTCTCCACAACAAGTACAAATATGACTCTGTCATTGCTCATGTTGATGTGAACAACCTAAGATGTACCTCCCTGGACTACATGAAAAGAGACATGGAGGAGCTCTTGGATCTTGTAGTCCAGGCAGGTATGACACTAGCCCTGAGTAGCATCTCCTGTTGCCCAGAATGATACCACAGTATAAGCAAAAAATGATTGACTTCAACAATTGACTAAGTTTCCGGTGTCATTCAAAGGGGATCCAGTATCTGTCTGCCTGGGATGACATGATCGACAGACCTTGATGCTTTGCCAGAGATGGGATTCTGGATACTGGCCAAGGCTCTTGCCACCCCTATAGTGCCTCTTTTAGGCAATGCCCTGAAGACAAATTTACCACCATAACAACTGCAAGCAAACACAACCTGAGGGTTATGCTACTCAATGCTAGAAGCCTAAATCTCAAAATGCACTAGCTCGAGTCACTCCTTAAACTGGAGAACATTGACCTTAGTGCAGTAACAGAAACCTGGTTCAAGGCTCCAGAAAACACCCCAGTGCTACCAGACTACAATGCATATCACACCTTTCGGCCCCTAAATCTGGACTGAAGCCCTAAAGGAGGTGTGGACTGAAGCACCAAAGGCATTGATGTATCTATCTTCATAAAAGATATGCACCCCCTTCAGACTAGTTGCCCAACATAATGCATCAGAGATACTTCAGGTATAGCTAACACTGGATAAAACTGCAATCCAGGTTGTAGCCTACTATAGATTCCCCACAATGTCCCAGGACTCCCATTCTGCATTCTTGAACACTCTAGAAAACATTAGGGTTCAACCTAATACCCTTATACTGGGACACTTTAACTACCCCTCCATTAGCTGGGGAAATTACTCCTGTTCCAACTAATTTGCCCAACGTTTTCTGGAATTCATTAATTCCAACACCCTGGACCAACTCATTCTCACTCCCACCAGAGGTAGAAACATTCTCAACCTGGTCATTGCAAACATGTGGGACCACTGCTCAACACCAGTAATCAACTCATCCTTGGTTAGATCTGACCACAAGTTAATCGCTGTAGATATCCAGATCCCACCCTCACCCACCCAAGAAGGAAACCACAGTGAAGAACTTCTCCAAAGCCAATTTTGAGCTTCTAAAGACAGAGGTGACAAACTTCACATCATCCATGCAAATGGGGAATGGGTGTATGGCTGCTGAATCATACACCAAGGCACTGTATGAGCATTTACACAACTGCATGGATTGGGCCATACCAAACAGAACCAAGATGCTGTCCTCCAAAAAAAAAAAGAAGCCAATCTGGTGGTCCCCTGCCATTAACAAACTCTACAACAGAAGGAAAAAACTGTTACAGAAAAGGGTAAAGTCCCAAGACTGGAAACATTCTCTTGTATATCTCACCAACAAACTGAGATCCCTCATCAAATTCCCCAAAGCTAGTTACGAAAACAAAATTGCTACAGATACTAAAGATAACCACAAGGCAGTCTTTCGTTATGTCAAGAATCTGCATAACAATACTCAGATGTGCTCTGAGCTACTGCACAACAGCACCACTTATACTAAACCAACTGATATCACCAATATCTTGGCCGACAGATTTAGTGCAAACTTTACCCCCTTCAACCCCTAAAGGGTCATCCCAATACCCAAGGATTGCCAAATCCCTAATATCACGGCTACATAGGTAGAAACCACACTGTCCAAAGCCAAAAATACAGCTTCCATAGGACCTGACAATATACCTGACTGTGTTCTACATTAATTACAAAGGGAACTGGCACCACACCTAAGTGCATTGTTCAACCACAGCCTCAATTCAGGCATTGTTCCCACTGAATGGCACACCACTACAGTCATTCCACTCCACAAATGGGGAGCAACAACTGACCCTGGTAACTACCGCCTCATCAGCCTGATGAACCTGATATGTAAGGTTATGGAGCGCATCATTATGGACCTTATAAACAGGGATATAGGGAACCTTCAAACCCTCGACCCCATGCAGTTTGGATTTGTGAAGGGCAGATCATGTCTGCTCAACCTGATAGACTTCTTCAAATCTGTCACCAGAATGGTGGATGAGGGCAAGGTAGCCATACAGCCTACCTCGATCTAGCCAAGGCCTTCAACTTCATCCCCGACTCAGAGATCATTGATAGACTCACTAACCTAGGCATTAACCCCTACGTCATAAGATGGGTTGCCAACTGGCTCATGGACAGAACCCACACGGTGAAAGGAGCAGACTCCAAATCTGACTACCAGGCAGTTACAAGTGGAGTCCCACAGGGATCTATCCTGGGTCCTCTCCTGTTTGGCATCTACTTCTCTGAAGTTCAGGCCAACAGAAAGGAACTCTGGTTAACCAAATTCATAGATGACTGCAAACTGGGAGCTATTATTGATTCTCAAGCTGATGTAGACCTTCTACAAAAAGGCCTCACAGAGACCAACAACTGGTGCCAGAACCATGGCCTTAAGCTCAGTGCTAAAAAGTGCATTGTCATTTCCTTCAGGAAAAACATGGTGCCCACAAACTACCACATCAATGGTAGCCCACTTAACTCTGAAGGTGTGATAAGAGATCTAGGGACACAGGTAGATAGCAACCTCTCCTTCAACAACCATGTTGCCACTGTCATTAGAAAGTCCTTCTACATGGTACACCTCATTACAAAAGGTTTCTCATCTAGGAAGAAAGAAGTCATAATCCCTCTCTACTCAACCTGCATTAGACCCATTATAGAGTACAATGCCCCATTTGGCATGTACCTCACTAGACACCTGCAACAACTGGAGAGGCTACAAAAATTCCTCACAAAGAGGATCCTAGGACTCAAGCACATGTCCTATACAGAAAGACTAAAAAAACTCCAGCTTTACTCCATCTCATATCGCCTACTTAGAGGTGATCTCTGCTTGACATATAAAGTCATGTCTGACCCAGTGTTACTAGACATGCGTCATCTGAAAAAGTCTCAATCCCTCCGCACCACATCTCCAAAGACCTCAACCTCATCACCACAATAAAAAGAACCTGCTGGCGGGACAGGTTCCTAACCCAGAGATTTCCCATACTCTGGAATAAACTCCCCATTCATGTCAGGCAGAGCACCTCACTAGCCCTCTTCAAGAAAAATTTTGACAAGTGGATGGGAAATTGGAAATTCACCCCGGGGATCACTCTAACAGCTTTGCTCGATAGGGGCACAAGGAACTAATGTCCGGCAGCAAGACAACTGGGAATATTCTTGGGCTAGGCTTGTACTGGCTCCAGGGCCATTAGCCTAGTACTCACCTGTGAATCTATGAACCTAGCCTTGTGTCTTACAGAGTATGTAGCTGAACAGACTCATCTCTTTTACCCTTTTAAAAGTTGCCCATTCTATACATCTCTGGTACACTTTCATTCTTAACAGTTTTGTACCGTAGTGATATGAAAATGTTTGAAATGCCCTTATCCCTAAGAGTCAAACCTTAATTTATCATTACGCATTCTATAGCCTCCTTGTTTTTGCATTATTTTCTTTCTAACACTCTTTTTATGTGAAATCTGATATGTGTAAAAACAAAATACCACTGCCGAAATTCAAACTAAATACGAAAGGGCAAACCACACTGAGTTAGTGAAGCCAAAATTCAAACTAAACCAGATACTTGTCTTACTTCAAAAGAAAAGTCCTCATCACAAACATGAAAACTTAACCTAGTTAGTTACCATACTAGTCACATCAAAATTAAATATTCCCAGGTAAATTAAACACCTGACCTCTCATTCTCTAGTTTAAATAGACAGTGCCTTATCTATTTAACGAGTGAGATGATAACTTCTTTAACCACACACGTTGTGTTAAATATGAATGTTGCTTAAGTTATTTTGTATACTAACATGGCAGTGCTTTCTGTTTCCATTGATTTGTATATACATGGACATCCACAAGATTACAATATCTGGAAATGTTCTGTAATCTTCACATAAAATATTTCAAAACAGACCAGATGACAAATGCATTTTCTCAAAATGACAGATATCAGTACTTTGTGCACTGAACTTGCAGTACTCATATTAAAAAGTTTAAAAAGATAAATAAAACCTATTTTCTTGCAATGTGCTGCTAGCTTTGCTATGTCAGGGACTCTCTAAGCAGAATCCACTGCTGAACTACTTCCATCACCCGGAGTGCCTTTTAACTATTCTGTGTGAAAAATGTAATGTATGTGGGTTTAAGCCATAAAACATTTAGCTGGGATTAGCATTAGACTTTCATTTCTTTCTGCTCTCTGGCTGTGAATGTTGGTTTGAACATATCAGAATAGGGAATCCCTGCAGTTGTGGAGGCGGTCAATGCAAATTTAGTAGGACCACCTACATCTCTGCACTTGGCAGAACTATTCAAAGTGTCCCAGCTGTAGAAAACAAATGAATAGTACATAAGCAGTTGGCAATTTTCCTTAAACACATTTTTTCTATAGATATTAACAAGACACTTGATATTATAACACAAGGACCATTTAGTGTAGCTAGACGTTACTTGTCTGGATCAGCAATAGCGGCATGTTAAGCAGCTTGCTTGAAGAACTGAATATCAAATGGTTCATCTAAGACAAAAAAAATGATTTGTTAGCTGATCATTACAATGTACAGCATCCCATGGGGAATAGCCTCAGAGAGTACAGTATGATAAATACTTGCACAGCTTAGAAATAGTTGTTTTTCTGTGACACATTCTCTCATCTCAAGTTCCTCATGCTTCTGCTGATATCTTTATTCAGTGCGGTCAGGGCCCTCATCTGATAATGGAAATACAATGATTTGTCATGGTCATCCATGCATTTCTTTAAGTTGCTGACACTGTAAGCAGTGTAGCACAAATTATTTAGTGCAGCTACTGCATGCCAGATCTAGATCAATTTCTATTAGAACAACCATGTTGAAATGTCAGGAATCTCACTTTCGTATAGAATACCTGGATCAAGACTGCCTTTAGAATATTAATATAAATATTCCTATAGAATTATTATTTATATGCCAAGCCAAACAATACTGTGTTTGAAGTACTCTGGTATCATTTACATACACACCTTCATATCTTCACTAACATAATTAGTTATTTTATCTGTAATATTTTACCCTCAAGCATAGGAAATAACAATTTGGGTGGCCATGATGGTGCAGCGGTTAGTGTTGCTGCATCACAGTAAGAGGTTCTCTGGTTCAATCCTCAGCTGGGGTGCCTTCTGTGCATAGTCTGTATGTCCTCTCTGTGGTCACGTGGGTTTCCTCTGGGTGCTTTGGTTTTCTCCCACATGCCAAAGACATGCTGTAGGTGGATCGGGCACTCTAAATTGGCCCTAGGTGTCAGTGTGTGCCTTCTGTGGAAGATTGGGCGACAAGCTGGCAACCAAACATTGTAAAACTCCACTGCCAATCATGAGCGGACAGGTGTTCTGCTGTGGCGACCCCTAACCAGGAAAAGCAAGAAGAAGAAGGTAGTAACAATTTATTTTTGCTGCATACTCTCAGTTTACTTTTGAATTATTTATTATTTTTAACCAGTTTTCTAGACTCAGTACTGATATAGTTTCAGATATCATAAAAATTAGCCCCTGTTCAGATATCACCATGGGTGCTTGATGGTACGGGCAGAGACGATGGCATGTTATTCCTGAGGCAGGAGGAGAGACGAGTGTCCATTCAAGGTACACTTGAGTGGTCTGACATCCTTGGTAGTGACTAGAGAACCAGCCACGTGGTTTTGCGTGATTATAGGCTCAACGTCCTGCTGAAGTCAACCCCTTAAGAAAGAAGTGGAGTTCAGCACTGCCACTCATTGTACATTCTACCAGTCAGGGTGTCAGTGGACATGTGCAGAGTGGGTGTGAAATTATGAGAAAATGCTTCAAGGAAGCAGTGTGATACTGCCCCAGGTTCCTCATTCCCCTCACCTACCCTAGGCATGGGTTGTGAATAGCCCAAGGGAAGCTAAGGTGGGTTTTGAAGACCAGATGTACAAGGAGAGGACATGGGGAGAGCTGATGGTCAGCTGTACAGAGCTGAAAAAGAAGTGCAAAGAAAAAGTTCAATAGTGTTCTCTGCTTCTGCCTTTCAATTCCACTTTATCTGTGTCCCAGTGATTTTCCATAATATATGTCTGTCTTATTTTCATGATACTTAATGAAACTTAGTGC